>NW_026869752.1:278102-535096 GCF_905332965.1 Bombus pascuorum | reverse complement strand
TAACACGATCCAGTTATAGCTTACAGAGTCTGTATTCTGTAAAAAGACGATAGTTCGTAGTCATTTATCAATTTGTCATTTATCAATTTTGATAAATAACAAGAGATGTAAAAGACATGTAAACTGCGTAAAATTCTCGGAAGAATTAGAAAGAAGATATTAGTGTTAGAGAACAAAGATATATCACGATTATTCTTAAATAGATTGAAAAAGGAGAAAAAGGAGAAAAAGAAGATTCATTGGACAATCATAAACAAAAACAAAAAATTATAACATACTAGAAGTATATTATAAATGATGGTCTTTGCAATTTGTAATGGCATACGGTACTTTCATTTTATTAATGATTGATGTTACTTTAATTACGAGGTCATTAGCGACAATTACATTTGATTATTTACATTAATCTGGGTTATTAATCACCTTAGACTTTCTATAAATTTTGGCATTTTATGAACCTTTTTCGACTTTAAATATGGTAATTATCTTCAACAAGGAATTTTAGTGCATATTATATTGTAAAATATATATTTACGATTTATAGATATATAATCTTTATTATCACTAGAATATAAAATATGGAATAATTTATTGTAATAATTAATATAGAATAATTTTTATTATATGGTATAATAAAATTATATATTTATTACTCAATATGTTTACGTTTATTATATATTTTTCAACAGATAAATAATAAATAGTTTTATTACACGTACGATTACATTTGTTTATGGATTATGTAATTTAACTAATGTATTAGTATTTAAAAACACATTAGTATAAATGTCTATCTTCATAAAAGATATAACTTGGAAAACACTATATTTATTTTATTATTATTTTTTTTTTTTATTTACCAATGAGATATAACACTTTACCAAATGTCCTTCAGGACAAATTGTAAAAAAAAACAACATTAAAGAAAAAAAAAAGAAAAAAAAAATGTCTATCTTGAAACTTTTGTCAATCGATATTCAGCCGAGCTGAATTTGTTTCCTCTCCTATTGTTTCTGCAACCTCACTGCATTGAGTGTGACACGAAAATATGATGTAATTTAATGTACTAACTTGAACTATATAACTATTGTTATATAGTAATATAAACAGCAAGTTTCAATTTTCTTCGTTTGATAAAAGTGTGAGGTTTGATTGATTTTTAAAAAATCTTTTGGTAAAAAAAGGTGGGTCATAAAGTTTAATATTATCTCGATGAAAGACAAATGAGGCATAAAGACGTATGAAATATTCGGAATAATTAACGAGGTACGTTACTGTAGAAGAATGGTAAGCTGGTACTTGTTCGACTGAAAAGTAAAGATAAATATACAGGTACAGGGTACCTACTTCGGAAGAACTCTTGTTCTCTTGTCAGGCGGTTGAACGAAACTACTATAGCAAATTTATATTCGTCAAAGTCTATTTACTTTGACCCAACAACGTTACATTTCAGACTCGTTTAACACCAACAACAACAAATTAATTAAACACAAATTATATTTATCTTGTTTTCCTCTAAGCACTCGTGAACGTAGTGGTAATTCATACTTGAGAAATGTATAAAGTGTATCATAATAGTTGTACATAGATATTAGTGAGTTGTATGTAGAAACAGGGTTGATATTTTAAGATGTTCATTTTGCAACGAGCAACAGTGCAGTCTATCTGTTATTATAGTATTATAATTTTAATTAAAGGGAAAGCGCACATTACATTATAATGTTCATAATTTTTGGTGACAAATATAAGTTCTAGATTAATTGTCACTGGGAAGTGGTATTTGTAGCTTATCTCATCAAACAATTGTATTTATTTTATATGTGATTATATATAATTATATGTGATTACATATAATTGTATGCAGTTTGTAGCGAATTAAATATGTAAATAATACTTGCATATAGGCTATTTATAATTCATTAGTAAAATGTTCAGTATTAAGAGAAGAGTGTGCTGTATTTCGCGTCCTTTATTTGTTGATAATATATACGTTCGGCAAGTTTTATTTTTTAAATTCATTTATTCATGACAAAATAAATAAATTTACTAACTTTTAAATCTTAGATGCATTAATGTAAGAAGAATTTTGCGTCTAACAAATTTTCAAAGCGTTGATAATTGAAATGATAAAAACGAAATAATCCTACAATGGAACGACTTTTATATTTATTATTTCTTAAAAACAGACTAATGAAAATAACATACAAAATTGTTGTATTTTCATTACTGCAAGGAATAAGAATAGGTACATAGAATGGTAATTTACAAATCAATTCAATTAATAAATTAACTATTTACTATTTTTGGGTCTTTTAAATAATCAAATATAAAAACAAAAATATATGTGGAATGAATATAAGTTTTGGAAATATACTTATTATACACATATATTTACAGAAAAAATTTCTTTAAAAGAAAATTAATTTAGATAGAATATCATTTCATATATTATCATTTATATTCTTTAACGATAGTCAAAGGAATAATGAATAATGGTATTTAATTTTACATTCGACCCAAAGAGAAATATTTAACACAAAGAACTCCGAGTTCGGTGGACAGA
Source organism: Bombus pascuorum (assembly GCF_905332965.1). NCBI lineage: Eukaryota > Metazoa > Arthropoda > Insecta > Hymenoptera > Apidae > Bombus > Bombus pascuorum. The sequence continues at coordinate 532,533 of NW_026869752.1, read as the reverse complement.
ATGCCCACTATCGGCGAAGAAGAGGAGTACTATATACATTTGTATAATGGTATCGAAGGTACAGCGGCAGAAGACTTTGTGCTGATATTGATTGCACCCGGCCGACAGTGGGACAACTAATGTCCAATAATGAAATGTATTTAGAACACTATTAAACACTGTATCAATTTCTATCGTGTTGCAATTGTTCTCAATTGTATCTATTGTTATGTATCATATCCCTTAATTGATTTTCAAAATTCTTCTTTCATTAACGTATCTAAATTTGGTTGATCTAGTATTAAAAGTAGAAAGTTTTTATCATTTCAATTATCAACGCTTTGAAAATTTGTTAGACAATTGTTGTTGTTACACATAGATACATAGAATAGATATATAGATACATGTCGTGTTACTCGATGTATAGATATGGTTATATTTAATAAGTAAGATTTAAAAGTTAGTAAATTTATATATTTTTTCTGTTGTTTATCATGTAGCTCTGTGTATTTGTTGTGAAATAAATTCCAAATATAAAATATAATTGTGATATTTCTCGCCAATCACTATAGGTTCTTACAAGTAATAGCATTTCTTTGTTTAATTAATGAATATAATATGATTTGTTTCTTTGCAATATCATAAACAGCATAAGTTAACTTAAGGAAATTATAAAACTGTAGCAAGCTGTACAGATATTGCGTTTACCTTGTAAAACATGTTTTATTATGTTTAATTTAAAATAATGATTATACAATAATAGACGAAATCAATCTTTGGGATGTGCTTTGCATGTAGTAAACTAAACTAATAAAAGAACTAAAAAACTAAAAAAATATACGTAGATATATATATATTTTTTCTCTTTTTCTTTTTATTTTGGTATTTTTCCAATTTGTCCTGAAGGACATTTGGTAAAGTGTTATATCTTATTGGTGAGAAAAAAAAAAAGAAAGAAAAGAAAATAAAATAAAATAAAAATAAATATGGCATGTGAGAGGCTACCCCCAGCGGGGTGCCAGCTTCGTTTTTTCTAAGTTATATCTTTTATGAAGTTACACGTGATGCCAATTTAATGCCGCCATTCTATTGTATAGTCGTTAACGTGACGTCTATAATATATATGTGTAATAATGTCTATAACGTCTCTAATGTATATGTGTAATGTCATGAATAAATGAATTTAAAAAATAAAACTTGTCGAACGTATATATTATCAACAAATAAATTGTGCATGTTGCAATCTTTTACAAAGTAGAAGATTGAATTCACATATATATTTAATAAAATTTTATTATTGTTATAACATTTAAAAATGCTTGACAAAATCGAAAAAATGTTTTATTTATATTAAAAATTAAATTCAAAGTAAATGTTAATTGAGAGAATATTCTGAGGGTAATAATATAATAAAAGATTGTCTCAATATCTGATAAAAAATACAAAAATCCACATAGCCAACTTCAAATAAAAATGTTCGTAATTATTTGTGTGCTATAGTTCTACTTTCTTATATATAATCAACTATTTGATGGATATAGTTCGGTTAAAAAAAATAAAAATAAAACGTTTGTACAAAAACAATATACATATATATATATATATTCGGAAATTCAAATAGTTCACTTTATTCAACACACAACATTTATACACATATGTTATACTCTGAAGACCTCGTAAACCTACTTGCACGCTCGCTTGTTGTCAACCGACTCTTCCAGATGCTTCTTAACGTCTGCTTATCGGATTTACATGATTTGTCGAATTACTTAATAGAACCTTTAAACCTTATTACTTTATTTACATTCCTCTTAGTTTACATTCATCCATGACCTAAACCTTTCAAATTTCTCTCTACACAGTGCCTTCGTAAAAATATCCGCAGTATTTTCGCCTGTACTTACTTTAATTATATTTATCTTGTTTTCCTCTAAGCACTCGTGAACGTAGTGGTAATTCATACTTGAGAAATGTATAAAGTGTATCATAATAGTTGTACATAGATATTAGTGAGTTGTATGTAGAAACAGGGTTGATATTTTAAGATGTTCATTTTGCAACGAGCAACAGTGCAGTCTATCTGTTATTATAGTATTATAATTTTAATTAAAGGGAAAGCGCACATTACATTATAATGTTCATAATTTTTGGTGACAAATATAAGTTCTAGATTAATTGTCACTGGGAAGTGGTATTTGTAGCTTATCTCATCAAACAATTGTATTTATTTTATATGTGATTATATATAATTATATGTGATTACATATAATTGTATGCAGTTTGTGGCGAATTAAATATGTAAATAATACTTGCATATAGGCTATTTATAATTCATTAGTAAAATGTTCAGTATTAAGAGAAGAGTGTGCTGTATTTCGCGTCCTTTATTTGTTGATTATATATACGTTCCAAGCAAGGCGGTTGAATACCCGGCACCTCGCTGTATTCTGTAAAAAGACAATAGTTCATAGTCATTTATCAATTTATCATTTATCAATTTATCATTTATCAATTTGTCATTTATCAATTTTGATGTAGCTTACTCTATCGGAGCCTCTTCCATTTCAATGTCTCCTTCTTCCTCCTCACTAGTCGTGATAACATGAATGGGGGCCTGGTGGTCCACCCCCATCCGGCCACGGTCACAAGCTAACGACACAGCGGAGCCCGCTTGTCCACCCACGTCTGCGCCGGTACTGGGGTATCCCTCCCCTGCACCGTAAACTTCATTATTTATATTTTCCGACATATCATCATTATCTTCATCATCAAGGGTTTGTTTTATCGTCTTCTCGTCTTGGTGCCACTCACTCTTTCGCACCCTATCCCGGTCGGGACCGATGCAGGGTGACGGGGAGCCCCACGTGAAGGTGAGGTGAGTGGTCTTGACAGATATGGGCCCACCAACTTCTCCGAAGTTCTCCGCACCGGATCAGCGATCTGACGGGCGCCACAGCGCCGACCAGCCGCCACCCGACTATAGGTGAACATCAGATACATCGGGGTTTCTCAAGGCATGATGCTACGCACTGAGAACCCATACCCGCCTCGTGCTCCCCATGTGAAGTGTGTATCTATGTAAAGTCCAAGGTATTTGACTTGCCTTGGTATTCATGGTTGCCTTGGTTTCCATGGTATCCACGGTATCCATGGATCTCATATACGCACACAGGCAAAGGCACTTTTTAAATCTGAGAAAAAATTAGGCTAGGGTTGCGTGGGGTTAATAATGGCCATTCGCGCGATCCTGATTGGTCAATACTCGCTCGTGCGCGTTGCTGCTTTTTCGCAAACGGTGCAAGCAGGCTCCGTGCGCTGTGCTCTGTGTTCAGTCGAGTTCAATCGTCTGCCGAAGAAAGTAGCCAGCTGGCGGAAGCTGAAGAAACGTGAAGTGACCTCTCTTCGTCAGAAATCGTCATTATGGGCACGCTCACGATCATCCTTGTATACTGGCTCGAAACTCACATCGGCAGTCGATACCATTGTAAGTAATGTTTTTTGTCAGTTTTCTCACCACTGCTTTTTACTCACCACTGAATCCACCACTGAATTAATGTGTTACAGAGAAATTCTACCCGACTTTACGATGTCTCTCGTATTATATATGTTATATTAATAATATAATTAAGTTTATTAGAGATCGGGCTTACTTTAATTGTTAGAATTTGATCATAATCACTTGCGTTAACTACTAAAATTGTTTTATCGTCTTCTCGTCTTGGTGCCACTCACTCTTTCGCACCCTATCCCGGTCGGGACCGATGCAGGGTGACGGGGAGCCCCACGTGAAGGTGAGGTGAGTGGTCTTGACAGATATGGGCCCACCAACTTCTCCGAAGTTCTCCGCACCGGATCAGCGATCTGACGGGCGCCACAGCGCCGACCAGCCGCCACCCGACTATAGGTGAACATCAGATACATCGGGGTTTCTCAGGGCATGATGCTACGCACTGAGAACCCATACCCGCCTCGTGCTCCCCATGTGAAGTGTGTATCTATGTAAAGTCCAAGGTGTTTGACTTGCCTTGTTTGTGTTATTTGCGTGCCGTTCAGGAAGATGTTTGGTGTTATCTGTTTTCTCAATGTGAATATGATGTGGTTGCATTTGTTAGGGTTAGCTTTGACAATAGTTGACATGTACAGTGATTCACGAACATGAGTTTGGATCTTATTAAATTTACTTTATAATATAACAGTATTTGAATTTATATTTATTTTTTTAAACTCTTTTTAAACAGTTTCTAGGGGTTCAATTTCGAAAAACGCCCAAACACGTGTTCGTTTATTTCTAGTGGAAAGTTTGTACGTCGAATTTCAGGTTTCTAAACTTAGTGGACATAGAGATACGGTTACCCTGTAAAAAATTAGACCTCTTTTTGCCCCTTTGGGATCTGTAGTTTCCATAAATTATTCTTTATTTCATGTCTACATCATAAAAGAAGTATACTGTGCAAATTTTAGGCACACTGGTTTCTAGGCACACTGGTTTGGACTGTGCGATTGACGAGTAGGTCAATCATTTCTGTAACATAGAAAAAGGCATAGAATTTATTATTCTTTATCTTTATATTAAAATAGAATTATACTATTAAGCTTTATGGAATCTATATTAAACACATCAATAAATTAATACAGTAGAGTTGTCATATTTAATCACAAAATAAACCACCTTATAACCCTTATATACACAAGGCACTTATTGCAATTATTCATCGCAAGAATCTCGTAGGCATTCAGACCGCAACCACGAATTACGCCTGGAGCATCTTCGAGAATTGAAAGGGGAATAGAGTTCGATTATTGGACGTTAAATTTACTTAAATTTATTGGCATAGATTCTCCAAAATTCTTTTTTGGTCATTCAAACATGTTTCGATAAATTCCGATCTGGAAAATTATGGAAAATTATATCTATGGAGATGACATATTAAAATTTATATTACCTAACAATATTGGCATTAAATCAGCAGAATTAATAGCAATTCAACTTCTTATAATTGACCAATCAAAAACCACACTATTCTCACCGATAACAGGGATGCTATCACATTTATCAAGTATAGAGATCTGATGATATCGCATTTGATATATTGGAAACAAATCACTCCGTAATTAATGAAGGTGAAACAGTTATTTTTGCATAGATGAATATTCCAATGAATTGGCGGAGAAGATAGCAAAGGACGTTCCTACCTTATTTTTAACAAAAAAGTTTGAAAAATCTCCGATTCAACTGGAACAGCTATGTTTAATCTGAATCGCCAAACGAATGAAATGGACAAACTCAGCAGTCTCGAATGCAGTCGAATTAATAAATAAAGAATTTTTTAACAAGAACGTAGGTCTCAGGAATCTCGATCATCGACACGAAGTTGTATTAAACAGACTTAGAATTGGTCAGACTAAACTTGCACATACAAATCTAATTCTCAAAATCTAATTCGTCAAAACCTAACACTAACCAACGTACGATATCTGTAATTGTCAAATTACCATCAAACACATGTTCTGTAAATTGTCTTAAATACAATTACTCTCGTAACAAATACCAGATCAAAGGAGCTTTAGGTGGAAATCTCAATGGTAAAACTCAAGTTTCACGCGTCTTATCCTTCCTGAAAGGCATGTCCTTATTTAGCGATATTTAACTAGAATATCCTAATAATAATAAATTCCTTTCTGCTAATATTGTTATTATTAGCTATCGCTAATAACCACGTGATGGAGTTGATGCGATGTTAAAACGTGTCTAAACTAAAGAAACTTTTCCATTTATTTTATTATCCTTTTTAGAATGTTTTTTGCATCATTATTTTTTAGAATCAACGATTTTCTATTCAAAGAATTTCTTCAATTTAAGACAATGTGGATCTTTGAGTATTTTCTATTGTCAAAAGTGTTTATTTTATAAACGAGTTGAAATATGTTTGTACCACCTTCTTATTTAATATTTACACTTTGAATAACATTTACAGAATTTACATTGCCCCTAAATTTATTAGTTTTACTGAAAATTCATATTAGTGCTGTTATACTAGTATTATCACAAAACTCTTATCGTTTAATATTAATATTGTTCATTTATTACCATATTTTGATCATTTCACTAGAAAGGATAAGTGCATTTATCTTTCAAATGACCATTTTTGAAATCAACAAAAATTTTCTTAACTTTCTTAACATAACATACTTTCGATCCATCATTAATTCTCTAATTCCTTTTAACCTTTTCACCTTTTCACCTTTTCACCTTTCACCTTTTCACCTTTCACCTGTATACATTTGTATAGATTGGAATTAAATTTAGAAGATTTATAAATCTTTTAATCCATTGTTATTTTTATAATCCTGCTTTCGTGAAAAATTTCCTAGCTTCGAGTCCTCTTATAAGGATTTATGCATCTTTAAAACGGTGTACTTTGAAGTTGTCACGTACGAAATACCGCAGACAAAATCCGACTAAACAAAGCGATAAGATAACGAAATTCCAAGCGCCTTAGCATAAGTAAGCAACGGATAATATCCGGTCACTCTATACGTTCTCAGAAATATATGACCGAAGCCTTTTCCCACTCTCACTCTATACGTTCTCAGAAATATATGACCGAAGCCTTTTCCCTCTCCCACGAACAAAAGAATTTAAATACTCACCCTAAAATCATCCAAGTCAGTCTTGAATAATCACGCCTAGAGCTCGGAAGTGTATCGCAAATAAATAAAAGTTCCTTTTTTAATTACTTCTCCTTTTTCTTTATTATTTTACGTGACATTTTGGCGATCCTGCCAGGATCCATTCGCTTCAGTGAAAACGAAATTACGATTTCGGCGTACGCGCATCATTGAAGATTGAAGGATCAGCGGACCACTGCGAATCTTTGCTACTACAACGCCCTGCAGCAACTTTCAACGTTCCACTACGGTGAAACTAGACGAGAGGACTACGGTCAGCGCAGAGCAAGCCTACGAATAAGATTCGGAATCTGGAACCAACCAGAGAGGAAAACATCCCAGAGACTCCTCAACGGCCATAGCTACTACGGTAAGCCGAAAATCTGGATTCATTTGTACACTACCGTACGAGAAAATCAAGTTTCTCAAGCGTTTCGAGCGTTTCGAGCTCAAATAGCAACAATAGTTCGGACTCAGTAAACTTAAATAGAATCATGTCCGCGCCGAGAAAAGATAAAATCGAAACCGTTAATACTGCCTCTGCAACCGAAGTTATGGACAATTCAACCCGTGCCACACTCGAGCGATTCGAACTTCTTGTGCGACGAATAGAAGAGGCGCAACGAATAGCCGATACCGAAAACAAAAAACGTGCAGCGGAGATAGAACTATTAGGAAAACATATCACTAAATTAAGTTTAGGACGTGACGGTACTACCGAGTTAGGCTCCCTTGTTACGATGGATGAGTCTAATACCAGCAATATTCAGAGAAAGCAACCACCTGTAAAACCTAACGAAGCGGACGATACGGACAGTGAAGAAGAATCAGTAAGATGTAACAACCCCATGTACGATGCAAAAACCTGCTTAGACTTTATCCCCATACTCAACGGACAAGATGATATAGGAGTAGAAGGGTTCATTAAACGGGTAAGGGAAGCTCGAGCCGAATGTAGAGAAAAACGCACATTACTACGACTAATTTTGACGCAAAGAATCATCGGAGAAGCGGAACGTAGTATCCGTCACTCTGAAATCGAGAACTACGAGGACCTATTTGAAAGCCTCAGAAAATTTGTATCTGTAAGCATTACTTCCAATGGAGCTCGTGATAAGTTGCAACGTACGCGACAAACCGAATCGGTACACAATTATGTGAAGAGGTTTCGACACAACCTCAACGAACTGATATACGCGCTCCAACATGAAATTCGCGATCCAGTACGCCGAGCAGTCGCCATAGATCTTGAAACCGAACGAGCGACCAAAATTTTCGTGCTGAATTTAAAACCCGAAATAGAGATACGCACATCAGCTACAAGGCCAAAGAATCTCCAAGAAGCGCAAGATGCAGCTTTCGAGGCGGAGTTAGTCATAGGGGAGATCGAACGCAACAAAAGATTAGGAAGAACAATATATCAACCAATTGGGAGAGCTAAGGCCCGATTCCAAGGAATACCTAAACCAATGCCAAGAAACTTCCAGCAAGCTGAGCGAACGCCACTTACCCAAAGAACTCAACTGAAGTGCTTCAAATGCAGCCAAATCGGACATGTCTCCAATCAGTGTAAAAATTTTCAAACACCCAGCCAACACCCGAGACCACCAGCAGTCTACAATCTCGAAACACACAACACAGAAACGGAAACTTACGACAAAACAACGGAAGACCAAGGAAAATTCCAAGAGTCAACACCACGACAGGCAAGCTTCTCACAATACGGTTTAACACAAGGACTGGACACGAGACACACCTCATCGACACAGGAGCAGGAATCAACCTATTGAAAAGGGACAAGGTAGACTGTCAAACCTTCAAGACCGACGAACCTCGAATGTTCTCCATGGGACAAGACAGATATACCACTAACGAATTTATTATATCTAAATTGTTTGGCAAGGAACATAAATTTTATATAGTACCGGATGACTTTCCCCTAATAGAAGATGGAATAATAGGTCTACCTTGTTTAGAGAAGTATCAATATGAAATCTCCAACGATAGATTAAAACTTGACAATAATATTTTGTACTTTCAGAAACCGGAAACGATACAACCAGGCGAAAAAAGAGTTCGAACCATCTACCTCGAAGGCAAACCAACGCGAGTATGTTTCTTCAATTCTGGTGAGACAAACCATGAAATTTCTAACGACATTGATAACAGTAAAGAATTAGATCAAATTGCTAGATTTAAAACCGTAGTGAGAACAAATCATATTGAACGCGAACTCCGCGAACCCATAGAGAAAATATTAATACATTACGTCGACGTATTCAATTTAGAAACAGACCTTTTACCATGTACTAATCTGACAAAACATACAATCACATTAAAACAAGACAAAATCATAAACACCAAATCATACAGACCACCAGAGTGCCACAAACGAGAAATCGAGGAACAAGTAACAGACATGCTAAATAAAAACATTATAGAAGAATCAGACTCTCCTTTCAATTCACCAGTATGGGTTGTTCCCAAGAAGTTAGACGCGTCAGGAAAACAGAAATGGAGAATAGTTATTGACTTTAGAAAACTAAACGAACTGACTGACCAAGACGCCTACCCATTACCCGACATAGAAGACATATTAAGCCAACTAGGTGACGCGAAGTTTTTCTCAGCACTCGATCTATCATCCGGTTTTCATCAAATCCCTATGGACGAAGACTCAAAGAAATACACCGCTTTCTCAACACCACAAGGACATTTCCAATTTAACAGAATGCCTTTTGGACTCAAAAACGCACCAGCCACATTCCAAAGAATGATGGATACAGCGCTTCGCGGATTAATTAATAAACATTGCTTTGCATATTTAGACGACATTATTATATTTGGAAGCACTATTCAAAAACATAATGAGAACTTAGCCATAGTATTACAAAGACTAAGAGAATTAGGACTAAAAATCCAACCAGATAAATGTGAATTTCTAAAACCAGAACTCGAATATTTAGGACACATAGTAACGTCAGAAGGAGTAAAACCCAACCCGAAGAAAATAGAAGCAGTCGAGAACTTTAAAATTCCTAGAAACCTTACCGAAGTCAAATCATTCTTAGGACTCGTGGGATACTACCGGAAATTTATACGTAACTTCTCTAAAATAGCCAAACCCCTGACGGACCTAAACAAAAAAGACACCAACTTCCATTGGACGGACAAACAACAAAACAGTTTCGATACACTCAAACGAAAACTTTGTCAAGCACCTGTTCTGTCATACCCAGATTTCTCTAAAACATTCGTATTAACGACAGACGCTAGTAACGAAGGACTAGGAGCCGTACTATCACAAGACGGACACCCGTGCTGCTACATCTCTCGAACACTAAACCCTCCAGAGAAAAATTATACGACTACAGAAAAAGAATTATTAGCTATCGTATGGGCATTAAAACGACTACGACAATACTTGTTAGGAAGAAAATTTGTTATTAGAACAGACCATCAAGCCTTGAAATGGTTGAATAATTGCAAAGACCCGTCATCTAGATTAATGCGATGGAGACTAAAACTAGAGGAGTACGAATACACGATCGAATACGTTAAAGGCAAAGAAAACCCAGTCGCAGATAGCTTATCTAGAATTCACGCGATTCAAAAGGTAGAAATCCCTAAGGGAACAGTAACATTAGATTTCTTACAACATTTTAATACATGGAAAAAGAAGTCAGAAATCCCAAAGCGATTAGAAATAAAACCTAACGACCAATCCTTCTATCAATTAACTAAAACAGAATTAGGAGAGTTCGACGAGGCAATATGGTTACGGAAAATCGACAACATATTACGAAATAACAAGAAAGTAGGTATAGGAGACAATACGTTTACAGAATTAGAAAAAAACCAGATCAAACTCATACTTATATATTTCAATGATACCCGATACCCTGTCATTTTCGCGTGGGACCTAATCCAAGAATTAACCGAGGAAGAGATAGAGAAAATAATTCACGAAAATCATAACGGTACGATAGGACATTTAGGGGTACAAAAGACCTACCAAAGAATAAAGGAGCGATATAAAATTCCATATTTATTGAATAAAGTCGAAGAGTTTATAAAGAAATGTGAAGCTTGTCAAAAGGAGAAATTAACGCGTATTAGACCGAAAGAAGAACCAATAATATCTGACACACCATTACAACCTAACGACAAAATTGCTATGGACATCATAGGACCTATGACCAAAACTAAGAAAGGAAACCAATTTATACTCTCAATACATGACGAACTGACAAAATACTTGATCCTAGTACCACTAAAAACACAACGGACAGAATCCATAATAAATGCACTCTTAGAACACTACATTTACATATTTTCTGCACCCAAGACAATTCTAACAGACCAGGGACAAAACTTCATTAGTGAACTTATGTTAAAATTCGAAGAGGCATTTAAGATTAAACACATTAAAACCACTAGCTTTCACCCTCAGTCAAACGGATCTCTAGAAAGAACACACGCCGTAGTAAAAGATATAATCCGTACAAGTCTGCATGATAACAATGATAAAGAATGGGATGAGATATTAAACTTCATATGTTTGGGTTATAATACAGCCGTACACGAAGGTACCGGATTTTCACCTTTTAAACTAACGTTCGGTAGAGACGCAAACCTACCATCGGCAATCGCGAAAACTTCGAATTTAACTTACAATGATATGTTCTCACTCTGGCAAAAGCAGTTAAATAAATATTTAGATATCGCGAGAAAAACATTAATAAACAGTAAGAAACGATACCTTCGAGACCAAAAGAGAAAGATAGTTCGAATTCAAACGGTATTTAAAGAAGGAGATTTTGTATTAATCCATAATGATCACAAAAGGGACAAATTGGACACTGAATGGTTAGGACCATACAGAATCCACTCTGTCAAAACCCCTTATTACGAAATCTTAATTGATAACATTATAAAGAAAATACACGGTAATCGTTTAAAACCTTACTTTCCAGGTCGACGCTCCTCTTTATCAGAATAATGTCCGCGCAAATAAGTATTACACCACTAGAACTTAAAGGATTCGTGTTTAAATAATGTCTGACACAGAAGTTTCTACTGTTTCAAATTTCTCTTCTGATCGAAAAAAAGAGAATTAAAAGTTACGCTATTCGTGCTTTCTATGTTGATATTCTTTGTAAATTTATTTTATGACAAATTTTGAGGTTGAGTATCTAATATTAACGCACGTGTACTAACTCCAATTCATTTGCAGCATCGCAAAACTATCGTATATAAAATTGAAGGTTTATAGAAGAGGAAATGAAACATTGGAAATTCACATTACCCGTAATTATAATAGTATTCCGTAAACATAATACAGCGGCATTTTATGAGACGGAAACATAGGTTTTCTACGTTGCTGACAGGATGATAATATGGTACTGATTTTTTAATAGAACCTTGCGTTACTTGGCTTTCGATTATACATTTTGCGTTTGTTTCTATAAACTCTTAACAAAATATTTATTTTATAAACTAATAAGGATGTACGTGAAAAATTTCATTTTTATTTGGTGAAAATCTCAAATGCGAAATGTGATGCCAGGACTAACATGCATATGTATTCAAGATAAGAAACAGAAGAAAATAATTCCCTATGATTCAATCTGTTGAAGTGAATTTCTAGAATTTAATGTTACTCTGTAATAAAATTGAGATACTAGAAGGAAAGGATATTTGTATAGCGATACTGCCAATATTATTATAGGATTAGACATTAGCACGCCACGAAAGCCTTCGATAGTCAATCAAAGTACGAGAAACTTCGACGATGCACATAGATTGTAGTATAACTATAGGGTTTCATTATAGGGGATGCTTCGGAGTAGGCACAGTTTGATATGTAATGCTTTTTCAAGCACGTTAGAAAAAAAAATAATTGGTAAACTGTGGATATTTATGCAATTTTATGACTAACCTAACACCAATCTAACTAGAAATTAAGATTTATAATAGACGTTGTACTTGAAATATCGTTTTATACTTCTGTATATTATATGCATTCTGCAGATATTTGGATCCTAAATTTATCAAAAATGCATAAGCACCCACGGTCGAATAATTGGTATGTAAAAATGAGATTGGCGATCTTTTTCTTTTTTTTATCATTCATGTAAAACACACGAATCTAATTGTACACGGCCTAAACAAGATAGGAGTATTCAAATGCGTCAAGAAATGTATACCAAATAATCCATGTATTAATTTATTTTGCTGTCGAAATGAAACCGTGATCAATAGCCACGATGCTACATCCCCACCAAGCGCCCCGGTCGCCACATCCAACGTCTATACCCCAACCGACTCATACCACTTCGAAGAAAGAGAGGGATCAGCTGTGATTTTCGAGCCACGCCGAGTCCAATTCCACAAGAGTCTCCTGAGGAAAACTTGAGGGACCAAGTTCAATCTAAGAAGGGGGGAATGTCACGTACGAAATACCGCAGACAAAATCCGACTAAACAAAGCGATAAGATAACGAAATTCCAAGCGCCTTAGCATAAGTAAGCAACGGATAATATCCGGTCACTCTATACGTTCTCAGAAATATATGACCGAAGCCTTTTCCCACTCTCACTCTATACGTTCTCAGAAATATATGACCGAAGCCTTTTCCCTCTCCCACGAACAAAAGAATTTAAATACTCACCCTAAAATCATCCAAGTCAGTCTTGAATAATCACGCCTAGAGCTCGGAAGTGTATCGCAAATAAATAAAAGTTCCTTTTTTAATTACTTCTCCTTTTTCTTTATTATTTTACGTGACAAAGTCATCGTTACTTCGACAATCCTCTCTTCCAGTGCTGTTTAAACTCAAGTTAAATCCAAAGATTTATAAATCCTTCGATGAATTATTACTTTTGCAATGCTCTAGCTTTTTAAAAAGTTTCTCAGACTCAAATTATATTAAAAGAACTTATGAATCTTTCAGATCGTACACCTTCGATCCATCATTAATTCCGTAATCCGCTCTTTCGCGAAACTTTACATTTAGATTCTTATTACATAACAAGAATTTATGAATTCTTAAGATAGTACATCTTTGATCTCTACGAATACACACGTACATATTATTAAAGTTTAACTTTTTACGAACAAGTTTTTACAATAGAAAACTGAGTTTCACAAATAATAACAGACATTTATACAAGTATAGTAATTGAATAGGTGAATAATTGCTGATATGTATAAATTTTCGGTAAAATTTAGTAACAGTGGTCGTTTTCAAAATATTACATTCAAGGTATAAATGTCGAATTGGAGAATAATATAAAACTATATAGTTCATATAAAACATGAAAAGATTCTCTAATTTTTGTTCTTCTCTCTTTTTTTTTTTTTTTTTTTTTTAAGAAATATTTTTGTATGAAACAGTTTAGTATGAAACAGTTAAAAGGGAATAACCTGACAGATTCAAAGATATGAATCTTTCAAAAATAGATGACAAAAACACAGTAATTTGTAAGGAACGATTAACATTATTTGTAAAATGATCTTGTTAATATTTTTTAACTATCCAAGAAGCTTTAATTATCCAAGAAGTTTTAACTGTCCAAGAAGTTTTAACTACCCAAGAAGCCAAGATTTAGAAGCTCATTTAACTCGAAAATAAAATGACAGTATAATTTTCATATAGAATTGCTTGACAGCGTATTTTTAAATTACTCTTCCATAAATGATAGATAATATGGATTATCATGGTTTTCATCTCAGACCTTCATATATCATTTCAGCCAATTTAGTTGGAATTTCCTCGATATTTTTCTCATTACCATTTCTTTCCATCGTACGATCTTCTAAAATTTTATGAAATTGAAATATTTTGAATCGTTGAGTTTCTATTTCAATAAGATATCGTGCTTTTTTACATATAAACTGCATCAAATTCTTAAAAGAAACAGGAAAAGATATACTGATATACACATTGGAAAATAAAAATCTATTAAATAAGAAAATATTTAAAATACGAAAATTTCATCAAGCTTCTTTACATTCCAATTACGCTATAACGATTTCTTAATCTTTAAAACATTGCAGTTCCGATCCATCGATTCCCTCCTTTAAAATTCAGGTTACTGCATCTCGAAAAATGTATCTCGAAAAATAGATCATTGAGCGGAAGAGGCGCGACACGTTCCATCGGGGTCTAGAGGCGAAGTAATTTTGTGAAATTTCACGATGGTGCGTGCCCTGACCGCGTTTTAGCCTTGGCATTGGAAACTTTCTCCGGCGATCGAACGGTTCCAGCGGTTTTAAGCCCTGTTCTGGTTGATTTGCGACGCCGAAACTCATCGACCCGACCGATGAATGAGAAAACGATCGGAAACGAATTTGCGCCACCGACGTTGCTTACTAATTTTTCTTTTTTTTTTTCTTTTTTCTTTTATTTTGGTTTTTTACAATTTGTCCTGAAGGACATTTGGTAAAGTGTTATATCTTATTGGTGAAAAAAAAATTAAAATAAAAATAAGTATAGCGTGTGGGTGGCTACCCCCAGCGGGGTGCCAGCTTCGTTTCTTCCAAGTTATATCTTTTATGGCTTACTAATTAGCCTATGAATCGATCGTTGCACTACAAGCTTAAGCATGAAATATAATATAACGTTTGCTATGTTAATCGCTTTCTGTTTTCACTTTAAGAATTTTTCTATACGATCGATCAACAATTTTTCAGTACAGCTCTGAAATGACATTTTTTCTGGAATTATGCTCTTCTCGCAAATGAAATAGTGCATGTGCATCAGCTAGTTAAAATTCTTCTGGTAGAGGCAATAATAACTTATTATTAGTAAGTAATAAATATTAGTACATTTTCGATAACAATTTTAGCTACTTTTTTAATATTCGTAATACTTTTTAAAAAAAACATTTAATTAATGTAATAAAGCATTGGATACTTTATCTAAGGCGAAGCTATTTTGATAGATAAATTTTAGTTTAATGAAAAAGCATTTTTAAATATATACAATTTTTATCCGGATGAAATTTAATTTAGCATTGTCCTGGCAACAATGTGAGATTTGGCTTACATGAATGTTATCTTATAATTCAAATCGTAATACAAAATATTATTATAATTGTATCATCTATAGTTCAGCACAATTATTGAAAGTTTTCAATAAAAATATGTATGTCCTCTCCAACATTTATTTGATCGTTACTTCAATACTTGTTATTTACTATATAAATAATTGTATAGATTATTAAATAATGAAGAATTTAACTGAAGGAAAAGAAAACAAAAGTAACGTAGAAAAATAGTAATTAACATTTCAGTAGTGCAACATAGTGTTCAACAGAGAAAAAGAAATAGGAAAGGACAGTACCGGTGAAAGTACAGACAATACGTACCGAATTAGACTTGTCACCATCCAGTGGCATCCCTACGTTTGTGGAAATACGAACGACGATCACAGATAGAGATGTAAACGAAAGGCCAAAGGCAGCGAGGTCGAATACAAGGAAAGCCATGGTAAAGCCGGAAAATCTGTTGCGTGGCGTCATCAACGCATCAACAATACCAGCAAGTCCTGTCAAACTGGCAACTCCGTCTGCGCACATCTGCAAACTCTGGCCGAGAGACTTATAGGGCGTCAGTAGAACTGTGAAGACCAAGGTAATCAAACCTGAGAAACATTAAAATCGATTTATATTATAATGTGTTTTAGCATGATAACAATTAAAATATGATTCAATTAAGTTTTAATATATAAATGTAAATCGTATATAGAGTTATATAAGTATAATAAGATTACAATTACATAAGTTTAAAATACCAATTAAAAAGCACAAAGTATATGAGATACTCTGATTTGAAAATTTTCTTTAATTTTTTAAATGTGTAAAATTTTAAACAGTCTTCAAAATTAGAAAGCAATCTATATTATTAGGATATTTAAAAAGCTTGGGAAACCTTTTATTGCAAAGAATTATACATATACATGGTTATCTTAGTTTACTTTCACTTTAGAACTTAATCCTTCTAAAACATAGTAATCAACTTTTTGAAACATTTTTAAATCAATTATGATTCACAATGCAATGTGAAAGATAAAACGTGTGTCTTCTTAAAATATATGAAATTGGTTTAAGAACTCTCTTATTCTACAATGAGACTCACTTTTGTCTCTTATACAAATAACAGAGTACACATGAACATTGAAATAATTGTATTCATTAGAGTGTCGCCAGAAAACATCGAATAACAATGAATTGCAGCGCTGCAATTCCCTACGGATTGCAAACCCGCGGAAAGAGTTACACAAGTATGACCTTCTAAGTGAAATGTTTTCATTTTTACGCCGATTTCTATGCAGTTTGGAGAAATGTATGCTCGGCCGGTCAATGGAATTCGTGTATTTTTCATGTATAGAAATCCAAACCAATCAAGATACTAAGCATGCTCGTGTTACTTGTTCATGTACTATGTGATAATTTCAAAAATATTTTTCCTTTCTTATCGTAAGTAAATGTTTTCTAATATTATTACGGACTCGATGATCAGAACATCAAGTAATCAAAAATTTAAAGATGCTCCCTTGCAAGAAAAGATTTGAGAAACATTGAAAGACATTGATAAACAATAACAGAATGTTAAAGAAATTATTACATTCTTATTGAAAAGCTTTGGCGCTCCTTAATACTAATATTTATAAAATAGTTCAAACTAAATTACCTTCTGTCTTTTATTTAAAATAAGAAAAAGTGATGAAATATATGGAATAGATAATATTTCGGAAAAATTCAATTCGACAGCAGATCGTGATCAATTCGGATAACCAAAGTCCTAGGCTTGATAAAAATATAGATCTTTTGTGATTGTATGTAATAAATTGTTCATATTTAAATAAACTACAGGTTACATTATTATTTAAATAAGTACAGAATTACATAAGGAAGAAATAAATATTGTAATATCTGTTGTTTAATTTTTGTCATATTTGTAACATATAGTAATTATTAAGAGAACTAAATGCTGCTGACGAATAAAAATTAATGTAAAAATCTGATTGAGACATTTTAAAATATTCCTCCTAATAATTAGATAAACTACTTAAAATAATTACCGTGTTTGATATTTGCAAAATAAAGTATTAATTGTAAAAGAAATATCATATTTAGTATGTTACAGCATTTTTGCTGTAATTTTTGTGATATGAACGATTTTGAGAACTAGATTTTCCAGCAAATAATTCCCTAATTGAATGATATAAATATGTATCATTAAACTAAAAATTAAGTAGAGTACGTGTTAAACTAATTTTATAACTGTATCTTGTACTGTATTTTTATAATTTTGTTTTTGATTCTCTTTCTCTCTTTCCTTCTCTCTCTCTCTCTATTTGCATTTCATTCATTAAAATATTCAGACTCTTTGATCGAGATATCTTTTCTCCTCATTTCGTAGCAATCAATACGGATTATTATATATCATAAAGGATGACGAATAACAAATGAATCTGTACTTACATGTGTATTTACATGAAATTAAATAACTGATCACTGATCAATGATGACGTTAGTTTAATTAATCTGGAATGCGCTATTTGTCGATATTGAAACGGCTGGCAAACACGTTTGCTGTGAATTTGTAATGTTATTACATAATTGGATTAATTCCGATGAAACAGGTTCTTCCTGTCATCCGGATTTTAATCGGTTTTCGGTTATCGAAGTTATCTTGTTATTATTCAAGTATGTAAATAATACGCAAATAATGTGTCGTTGTTGAAAATTAGATTTGTTAAAGAAGATTGATAATTGTACTTTATTTTATAGTATATTGTATGTAATATAGAATCAATTATTCGTTTTTTAATCAATTTTGATGTTAACATTATTTATAAACGTCTAATTAACTTTCTAAGCAATATTATCTTGTCTAAATGGTTAATAATTGCAGAAATTTATTTGAGAACTTGAGACGGAGCTGTTGATAAAAGAAAAAGCTATTACTTTATTGCTGATAAAATTAAATATTTAGTTTTCTAATGTAAAATTTGCATATAATACAACGAAGGAAATTTAACATTTTTGTAGAAAATAACAAGCTTCTCTTTAATGATAATCTAACAGTAATGAATAATATATACGTTTATTAAATTTATTGTCTACTTAATTTTATTATTAATTTAAGAAATCTTGGAATAATTATCGAAGTAATACATGTGTATACAAAATTATATTCAAACGTAGATTCTATTGTAGTGGAAATCAAATACGCATCCCAAGTATGTCTACTTTCCCTTGTTATACACGCGCCATTTAATTATTTGTTTCTAATATCTTGTTCGTACGTCACTTACGTTGCACAATCCTTTGGGAAATATTTTTACTCTACGTATACTGGTATCATTTTAAAAATTGCTTTGCATAAAATATAGAATATATATAATATATCAATTTTTATATTACATATTACGTATAAAATATATAATATATCATATAGAAATGCTTGTATATAATTCGATATAATTAGTTGTATATACCATAACGAGTTTTACTTCTGTTCCTTTCTACAATATAGGATTTAAAAACGTATTTCCTGTACCTTGAAGATTTTATAGATTGTTATAGAACAGCTTTCAGATTATTGTTTCGAGTAATAATCATACCATTGAACAAATTTTTCTATAGCGCGTTCCAATCTATTTTGTTATCACAGAGTTCAATAATTCCAGAAGTTACTTTCTGATATCAATCACTTCTGCAAATTTATCATACTCTTCAAATAAACATTGATATACCGATAAATCTCTAAAAGTAAAACTACGTTTATAATAGTACATTAGTACTTTATCCAGAATAATTATACGCTTTCACGAAAGTATTTCAACACTTATTGCAAAGAACTTTTATGTTCATATTGTATGTTGAAAGTCATTAACATTACAAGATGCCACTATCAGTATTATATCGAATAAATTTGAAACCAATCTAGAAATGTACATAGGAGTTACAAGATATTTATCGTGAACATGCATTTAGTAAAAACTTAGTATACAACATGAAACTATCTTAAGCATATAATAAGTATTAAATATGGTGCCGCTGAATATTGACGCTTATTAATATAGTGGATAATGTTATTGAACGCTTAAATACTTTTCTGGTCTTTGTGAAATATAACTTGGGTATTCAGAAACAGGAAGCGACTTGCGATGTCGAAATGAAGTCAAGAAGATTCTATGACTTATTCTACCACGTACCAAAATAATACGTAATAATAGAGTAACTATTACATCGGAGGTGTTCTTTATTTATTTTCGCATGTTGAATAATCTCCTATCAATTGTTTACTTCTGCCGAATCGAGAATCAAACTCGTATACATATGTAGTTGACAGGCTTTTAAGTTTTATTTTCTCAAAACCGAAACCTCCACGTAATATTGTTATTCTTGATTTCCATATTATCTTGGGTCACAGAATTTCGCTGACTTCACACGGATTTAGAACCATGACGTATATTACACATATATAATATAGATAATATAAGGATAAAGGGAAAATCGAAAGAAAATCGACATACCGTAGGATTTTCTTTTATTTAGCATACAACCATTTTTAAGCGGACACGGGATCCCACGGATACAAGACAGACACAATAGTTTATGGAATGATTGAAAGACGCACGAGAAAAATGAACTGCCTGACCCATTTTCATGAAAATTAAACTATGATTCACGTATATATACAATACTAACTCTTCATTCGTCATTTTCAAAATCAGAAAAACCACACAAATTTAAATAATTCATTTTAACGTTAACGTAATGATTAACATTGTTCAATCTTCGCGTATAATTCATATCGATCAACAAATTCCGAATAAGGAAGAAAAGCTTAATAGGTAAAGGCGAAACACGTAGAAGACCGCGATTACGTGAAAGCCGAGTCTCTCGCGAGTCACGCGTTCGAAAATTTCATGAAACAGCCGATAATCGTTCTTTAGAAGTTCTCGTCGATTTCTTGATCCCTGGCACGGTTGAAAATTTCGAAATCGTCTTCTGGTGCGTCCGATATATCTGATGCAAGTGGTATCTTGGGGAGAAGGGGCACGCAGTCCTCTGGCGAACACTCAGCGTGGCCCTCGGATCCACAGCTGTACTCATTGCAGTTTCCGGTCGAATGCGGAAGTGGCTCGCTCACACGGTATTCCCTTCCTGTAATCAGTGTTAGGGTTATTCGGTGTATGTGGAATTAAAGAAATGCGTGGGTAAATTGTAAGGTATTGAAAGTATATATATTGTGAATAATAAAGTACAAAATGTGAAATACAATGTAAGCCGATCCAGATTCTCTCGCTAGTGTCACGAATCAATTTTCCTTTTGCCATGTAGTACGCCAGATGTGACGATCCTTGCGAGATTCCCCGTAGTCCGGACGCCAAGACCTATCTATTGTTCTATTAACTCGCAACAGGCCTAAGAAGACGACATAAACCGAATCTGTTCAGTTTCAGTTTCCTTCACGTAAACATTTTCGGTTTATGTTTGTTGCACGCTCTTACCTAATACGGAGAAAGCGGGTGTCTGGCAAGATAAGAGTTTTCCCATGAACAAGGATGCCCACGAGCCATATCTAGCTCTCCTTGTCTTTACTACCTAATTCATTTACCAATGGGCATCGCGGATCATTACCCTCACTTTTCCACCAAAAAGTGTGGACAACGAATCCGCGTTCTGAGTTCAAAAGGGAACACCCACACCGAGTTTTCCTCAGTAAGAGCAGTAGAGCAGTCAGATAGTCTTGAACGGTCACGTCTAGAGCTCGGAAGTGTATTGTAAACAAAAGAGAAAAATAAAAGTTTCTTTTCTCCTTAAATTCATTATTATTTTACGTGACACTAGCAACGTTATCCTGAGACTAAAAGAACCGCCGAAACCAACATAGCACGTGTACCGCTTATGGTCTGTCATCGACGCATTCTTTTGTGCGCTATCTACGCGCTATCGATGACCTTAGCGCTTGAGAAACCGAAGGAAGACCAGATGTAGAGTTTTCTCAGAAGTGACGATCACTTCAACAATAATAATAAACGAGAAGCATTCGAAACAGGTGATCCATCTATCTCGCAATATTACATTTATATTAGCAGAATGCGGAATTATTTTTTTTCTCGAAATAACTCTATTGTAATTTGATTGTAACTAGACTACTGAAACACCGGAATTACACAGAAGAAAACGTAGAGACGAATTAACATCTACAAAAGGGGCTACTCCTATATATGTATAATACGTATCGTAAGTGATTAATGTGCACGTGAGATTAGGAATGTCAGCTATCCTCGAGAACTCACTCCCATTCTATGCTTCTGTTATTTAGACATTCGTTAGTTAATTCTTTCATTAAATCGTTTATCATAAAAGATATAACTTAGAAAAAACGAGGCTGGCACCCCGCTGGGGGTAGCCACCCACTATATTGCTATATTTATTTTTATTTTATTTTTTTTTCACCAATAAGATATAACTCTTTGCCAAATGTCCATAAGGACAAATTGTAAAAAACCAAAATAAAATAAAATAAAAAAAAAATTTAATCGTTTACTATGCTAATCGATTCATCTTAAAACTCTGGTATTTTCTCGCTGATAGTTTATTCATTCATGATGTTACGTCGCCCGACTCTCTACCTGGGCCGGACCTCACATCGCGGACGGATGGCATCCAGATGTCCGCACATCCTTATCGCGTACTCTTGAAAACACTCGCAGCCCGACTATAAATCACAGAAAAATCTGGCGAAAGTCTTTCATTGCAAACAAGGACTTTTCCGCGAAAGCGTTTTCCAAGGTTTCTGGTTAGCATCTGGAAAACACGTGAACGCTAAGTGTTCACACGTGCGATGCCTCCTACTCCCAACTTTCCATCGAGGGTGGCTAATACCCTTCCTAGTCCATCGATAGTCTTACTAACCAATAGAAACAATTTCTATTACCCTCACTTCTCCAACCAAAAACTGTCATCAACAAATCAGATGACTCCGTGGGTTAGACACACCCATCCTTAGCTCACCTCCGACACAGCATCGTCACGATCAAGTTAGTTTATCTCCGTCGTCAAGTCAATCAACACGTCTACCACGATCGCTCGGTCCAACGAACTCATTGAGAAGTATCGCAAAGTCGCAATCTAACATTCGGCAAGTCATTCAAGTATAATTTTAGCCATCGAGGCACTAAGTAGTAACTTCAATTCACGCGAACGAGACATTCGATTCTTCGCGTCAACATACGTCGGACGGTTCTTGCATTCATTCGGCAAGCTAGTCTAATAGTTTCACACGATATCGGGATTCATCGCGTTAACCGATATTCATTATAACATATTTATATATACGTTCCAAGTGTTGTGAAAAGTGGCGAAATAAATAAAAACAGATAACTGGAGACTACAGTTATTTCAATTAACCACCCCTATTGTCGTAACTGAAATCAGGGGATCGCCCTGCTCGTGGTGTCGATCATCAGATCGTAACGGGAATTTACGACTCCCGTTGACGCTCCTAACGGAGACTCGTCTCCCCGCGACTGGACGAACAAACATTGGTCCTTCGAGCCGGATTCACGTGCCAGCGAAAGGTGTTCCAAACGGTGAACATACAGTGCCACGTGATCCCACAGCCATTCCACGCTTGGACGTCATAAAACAAAACTTGAGGAGTTTCTATTTCAACTCAGTCAATAATAATGTCGATCAGCGCCAAAGCCAATAAAGTCAGAAGAAGGCGCGATAAGCAGTTTAAAGCTGCCCTCAAGCATCTAAGGGAAAGCATCGAGGAGTCCGATCAACCCGTCGCATCACACATCACGTCTGTGAGTGCACTTCAATCCCAGCTTCAGTATGCGTGGCAGAGATTTCAATCCTGCCAACAAGAATTAGACGAATTAGATGACGAGGACCTCGCACAGGAAAGGCAAGCCTGGAAGGATTATGCTGAGCTGAGCTCGCGAATCCAAAACATCGCAGACAAAAATCAACAATCAACATGTTGGATGCCATCTAATCATGAATTAGACAACAAGTCATCCATTATCGCCGAGCCGGTGACGACTACGCTGCCAGAAATTCACATACCCACATTCGACGGTATAATGGCAAACGAAACAAGAATCACCGCCTTACATGAGGAGTGGAACGATCTAAGCGACGACTTCAAGAGCATAAGGAGACTACTCAACAAATACGAACTGTCCGGTCAGCACAACAAGGACATCTTAATAACGTACCGAAAACTAGTTGACGACATTTGGAGACGATTCAACATTGTCTTTGACGAATTGCTTGAGATCGACGACAACGAACCTGAGGACTTACGGGATGTTTATATAGAGCTGGTAACACGATTGAACAACCTCAACGAAATTAATTCTTCCTCAACGGATACCTCCAACACAGTGGCGAATCCAAAACCACCGGAACGCTGCAGCAACACTTCCAGCAGTGTCCAGAGACGTAAGAATAATTTCAATAATAACAGTAACAATGTTCATACTCCGCCGATGGAGAAAGTCGTATCGAATCTAACGCCGATTCCGTCGCATGACAAGCGAAGTTCATTGCATAATAATAATAATAATACGCGCAGCTCGCCAACACGCGACTTGACAACCAAGCTCGCATCGTCGCTACCTGAACGATCTGATTCAACGCTACCAATCGGTTTGAATCAGACAACTACTCAAGTCCGCAGCTCATCGTCTACACGCGATTTGACGACGACCAAGTACGCGACATTATTATCGGAACAATCTGATTCAACGCTAGCAAACTCCTTGAATCAGACAACTTCTAATACTCGCAACTCGTCGCCTACACGCGTTTTGAAGACTAACTCTCACGAGTCTCTGGATCAGAAGGAACTGAATCCCGTCCAGGACAACTATGGTCATACTCCGCCGACGGAGAATGTCTTATCAAATCCAGTGACGATTCCGTTACATGATACACGGAATTCAACGCACGACACTCGCACCGCGTCACCGACACGCGACCTGACGACAACCACGTTCGTGTCACGTAATTTTTAAGTAATTACACGACTGTTGATTTTTTAGTATAGTCTTTATTCTTTAGACTCAGAGTTTTATTACAAAGGTCAATATTGTGACTGAATTGGAATTAGAAATAGAACCGGATTGAAATTAGAAATAGAACTGTCTAAACGGACTCGTACCATCAAAGAAGAAAGCTCGGTGTGGGTGTTCCCTTTGGAACTCAGAACGCGGATTCGTTGTCCACACTTTTTGGTGGAAAAGTGAGGGTAACGATCCGCGATGCCCATTGGTAAATGAATTAGATAGTAAAGACAAGGAGAGCTAGATATGGCTCGTGGGCATCCTTGTTCGTGGAAAAACTCTTATCTTGCCAGACACCCGCTTTCTCCGTATTAGGTAAGAGTCGAGTGCAACAAACATAAACCGAAAATATTTACGTGAAGGAAACTGAAACTGAACAGATTCGGTTTATGTTTGTCTTCCTAGGCCTGTTGCGAGTTAATAGAACAATAGATAGGTCTTGGCGTCCGGACTACGTGGAATTTTACAAGGACCGTCACATCTGGCGTACCACATGGCAAAAGGAAAGTTGGTACGTGACATTCCCCCCTCCTTAGATTGAACTTGGTCCCTCAAGTTTTCTTCAGGAGGCCCTTTGTGAAATCGCACTCGATGTGATTTGAAATTGCAGCTGATTCCTCTTCTCTTTGGGGGTGGCATGTATTGGTTGAGGTACAGGTGTTGGGTGTTGGTGGAACTGTTAACTAAGATTTCATTTCGGCGAAAAGAAAAGGTTAGATTGATACATAAATGGTTATTCTGGCAAAGAGAAGTGTCGACCTGGAAAGTAGGGTTTTAAACGATTCCCATGTATATATATATATATATTTTTTTTCTTGAATTAGATATTGGATTACATACTTTATTAATCGTGTACGGTCCCAACCGTTCCACATCAAGTTTGTGTCTTTTATGATCGTTGTGTACTAATACGGAGTCTCCTTCTTTGAAGACTGATTGCGGCTTTATGATTTTTATTATTTATTATTTTGATAATTTCAATCAATTTACAACGTGATTATGTCATCAGGCATCAAGAAGTTTACATATTGGATCATCGAATTGTATTTGTTTTTTTTTTTTTTTTTTTTTTTTTTTTTTAAGCATCCTACAAATACTATACTGAAGCCTACATTATATAGTACGCCTTTCCGACTCTTGTATATATAAAAAAAATATCGATTCGGAGTGCAACTTTAAATACATACACATGTTTCATCAAATATTTCATTTCAACTTTAATCTATCTCTGTAATGCATTAATATGAATGTGAATATTGTACAAAGCCATGAATACACCTTTTTTTAACATATATTTGTCCATTTTAAATTCTACTTAAGTAAAACAAACTTGTATTGAAACTTTGTGTTATTCAATAATAAGGGCATTGTAATTTTTACTGTAATAATAATGTGAAATCAGTTATCCACAATTCATGTTCCAGTCTACAGATATTGTTTCAATAGTAGAAGAAACATCACTTACTGAGCTTAATACTTGGTACATATTATAGTTATAATCTCTAGGCATTATAAGATCCTTGTCTCAAATTTCTACTCTAATTCCTTTATATTAAATATTATTATTATTAATCATTTTTGGTTTAAACATATTATTTATACATTTACTTGCGAATAAAATTACATGTGGCAGTATAGTACTTAACTCATTAATAGAATGTATCTTCTTTGAGAATATATGATCATTATCTTATGATAATCTATCAACTAAAATTTTGTTATTTCTATGTTGACATTGAAATTGTACAAATAATATGTTACCAACTTATAATTGTTCCCAAAATAACTAATTAACAATGATTTAAACTATACAGTTTGTCTTAGAATGATGGATAATATAAAAATTCAAATTTATTAACAATACCTGACAACTTTAGTTGATTTTATGCTAAATAATATTAAATATTTTGATATAAAACACAAATTTCTGTTGTATGATTGCATCAACTAATAATATTCTAGAATATACAACGCTTAAAGATTTGAGTGAAAATAAAATTCAAAAACAATGTCCTTGTAATGTTAACTTATCTGTAAATACTAAAAGAACAAATATCCATCAATATCCATAATGTAAAATTATTTGTTTGTTAAATGCTTCTAGAGTATGGAACTTTATGTATACTCTTTTTATACCGCATCAATGTAATGTACTTAATGTATCAATAGTTCTAGAAATTTTCCGAGAAATATACGCAATATTGAAAATATAATAATCGTTATTCAACGGATTTTATATGTTCATAGTAACAAAAATATCTTTTTTTTCTAGTATTACATTTTAAATAATTCGTGTTTGACTTTTCGATAAAATTGGTTGTTTTGGCTGGGCACTCACCACCATTGATAAAGCATATCTTTGTCCGTCGGATCGTAAAAGTACTGTGGGTAGTCTTCCTGTTGTGGCGTTAATTCGTATGTCTGGTTTATTTGTTCCTCTGTTTCTTCCTTGTGTCTCGAGATTGTGGTGGTCTCGGAAATTGACTGGGTGTTTGATAATTTTTACATTGATTGGAGAAATGTCCGATTCGGTTATTCTTTAAACATTTCATTTGAGTCCTTTGGGCGAGTGGCATTCGTTCGGCTTGCTGGAAGTTCCTTGGTCTTGGTTGTCGATTTCGATCTTCCCTGAAGTATCGCTCGATCTCGGAGGCTCTCTTTTCGGCTTCGGCGATGTTGTACGGTGGATAACCGAGTAATATCCGTCCTATTTCGGGTTTTAGCCCTCGGATGAAGTCTGTTACGGAGTCTCTTAAGATTCTGTCGTTCATTGTACGCCTACTGATTTCGTCATAGTACTCGTTCGTTACACTACACTGTAGTTTATTAAGCACTCTGCGGAACCTGATAATGTAGCTCTGAACACTTTCGTCGTGTCCCTGTATCGTTTCGCGTAGCTGATCTTGTTGTTCCCTAATGGAGGCTTGGGTCGCTACGTTTCGTCTTAGGGCATCGTACCGGTGTCCGTATTCGCGGATTGGTACATTGCAAATGGCCATTGCGGCTTTACCAGTAATTTTACCGGACTTGATCATCTTGAGCGATACTGTCGGTTCATAACACAATGCTCGCACTTCGCGCACTTCACGTCTGAACTCTTTCACTCCGATATCGTCTTCGCCGTTTAGCTGTGGTAAACATGCGACTGCGTCTTTGGCCCGTAACCTCGGAGAGGCGAATTGTGGTGAACGATCTTCGTAGGAGAGGTAGTTATCTGCTTCTGACTGAATTGGAGCGGACGGTGGTGGAGTTCTGTCTCTCGCGGTAGTAACTTCGTCCACGGTAATCAGAGAGCTTGGCTCCGTACTAACGTTGTGTCCTGTCATAACATTCGAGATTTTGTTGTCTAGCACTTCAATCTCTGCCGCAAGCTTCTTCTTTTCATTGTCCGCTTCTTGTATAATAGACACCAGACGTTCCATAATAAGTGCTCTTTGTTTTACTATCGCGTTGAATGTGGCACGAATCGAATTATACGTATCTCCGATTGCGGAAACGGTCTCGGTTTCGTCTTTTCGCGATGTAGACATGATTCTAATTAAGTTTACTGAGTCCGAACTATTTATTTGAGCTCGAAACGCTCGAAACGCTTGAGAAACTTGATTTTCTCGTACGGTAATGTACAAATGAATCTAGATTTCCAGCTTACCGTAGTAGCTATGGCCGTTGAGGAGTCTCTGGGATGTTTCCTCTCTGGTTGGTTCTAGATTCCGAATCTTATTCGTAGGCTTGCTCTGCGCTGACCGTAGTCCTCTCGTCTAGTTTCACCGTAGTGGAACGTTGAAAGTTGCTGCAGGGCTTCGTAGTAGCAAAGATTCGCAGTGGTCCGCTGATCCTTCAATCTTCAATGATGCGCGTACGCCGAAATCGTAATTTCGTTTTCACTGAAGCGAATGGATCCTGGCAGTGGATCGCCAAAATGTCACGTAATTTTTAAGTAATTACACGACTGTTGATTTTTTAGTATAGTCTTTATTCTTTAGACTCAGAGTTTTATTACAAAGGTCAATATTGTGACTGAATTGGAATTAGAAATAGAACCGGATTGAAATTAGAAATAGAACTGTCTAAACGGACTCGTACCATCAAAGAAGAAAGCTCGGTGTGGGTGTTCCCTTTGGAACTCAGAACGCGGATTCGTTGTCCACACTTTTTGGTGGAAAAGTGAGGGTAACGATCCGCGATGCCCATTGGTAAATGAATTAGATAGTAAAGACAAGGAGAGCTAGATATGGCTCGTGGGCATCCTTGTTCGTGGAAAAACTCTTATCTTGCCAGACACCCGCTTTCTCCGTATTAGGTAAGAGTCGAGTGCAACAAACATAAACCGAAAATATTTACGTGAAGGAAACTGAAACTGAACAGATTCGGTTTATGTTTGTCTTCCTAGGCCTGTTGCGAGTTAATAGAACAATAGATAGGTCTTGGCGTCCGGACTACGTGGAATTTTACAAGGACCGTCACATCTGGCGTACCACATGGCAAAAGGAAAGTTGGTACGTGACATTCGCATCGTCAGCATCACAACAATCTGATTCAACGCCACCAGACGCATTGAATCAGACAATCCTTCACGATCGGCGGGATCGCGAAGAAGAGAGAATCTCATCAGACGACAATTCGGCTCCGCCATTGATCTCTACGAATCCGTCACAGGATGTCTCATGCCCTATCACGGCAATTCATAAAGTAGAGAACAACGTGTTAAACTTCGTCAATGATACCGAGGCCTATCCGAAGTCGAAATCAACGACAAACTCTCCGGAATCCACGACGTTCGATTTATCCAGGAACAGGTTCTCCTCGATCATCACTTCGACGGTTAACAACCTATCCTGCATCACGGCATTTGCAACACATGAAATAAATATCATGCCGAAAACTCAATCTCCAGAAAATAACCTGAAGACTCCGCCTTCGCCACGGCCGAAAGAGTCCACACGCGCGAGTGATCCGAATCGGAATGATCACCACCTTATGGCCTACATCGCTACTACGGGCAACTCTTTGTACACCACGTTCAATCTGGCGTCGACCTTGGCTCCAACGAAACCAGGACGGTCTCCAATGCCCAAACCATCAGAATACGAAGAACCTTTGAAGCAATCAAAATGGTTCATCTGGCCTACCTCTAATGAACTCACCAGTTATGCGGAACCATCGGGCGCTCTACCTCACAATACTACGATGCCAAACGGACAACTCCAGAAGGATACAGAACTGATTAATCATCAACGCAATAAAGCAGGGTGGCTACAGATGGCTGCAACTATTCATTCTAACTCACTGTATCCAATCAGGTGGAAGGAGTTGAACCAAAAAGACGGTAAGTCGTCACTTATGTTGTCTTTTATAGATCGTGGGGCCACGCCGGCACAACCATCAAATATCATCAAGAAGACACGCTACGGGTGGGACAGCGGGGGGAGCCCTGCCACCCAGTCATTTGTAGATCGCCTTCCAGCTTCTCCAAATCAGCTACATGTCAATCGCATTTGCCGCGATGAAAACGGTGAAATGTACGACGACACCTCCTGGGCCGAGGTGTTCCACGATAATTCAGGGGCCGAGCTATATCGCGACACTTCCTGGGTCGATAATCACAACCGCAAGTTTCTAAGCAACAAATGGAGCAAGGGGAGTCACGACATTCGAGAAAGGACCATCGTCCTCCTCAGAGACGATAACGCTCCCCCAATGCAATGGCCACTGGGCAGAATCATCAAGGTCCATCCCGGCGCAGACGGCATCATCCGGACGGCTACCGTTCGAACAGCAACGAATTCCAAAGATCGGAGCATCAAACGGATGGTACCACTACCGAGCAGATCGACACCAGATGACTCCAACCTAATCAGCGGCAACGCGGACTAATGCGAGATCCACCTCGCCAAATCAATCACATCATTTTGATCGGTACCCTCTCAACGGGGGGAGGATGTTACGTCGCCCGACTCTCTACCTGGGCCGGACCTCACATCGCGGACGGATGGCATCCAGATGTCCGCACATCCTTATCGCGTACTCTTGAAAACACTCGCAGCCCGACTATAAATCACAGAAAAATCTGGCGAAAGTCTTTCATTGCAAACAAGGACTTTTCCGCGAAAGCGTTTTCCAAGGTTTCTGGTTAGCATCTGGAAAACACGTGAACGCTAAGTGTTCACACGTGCGATGCCTCCTACTCCCAACTTTCCATCGAGGGTGGCTAATACCCTTCCTAGTCCATCGATAGTCTTACTAACCAATAGAAACAATTTCTATTACCCTCACTTCTCCAACCAAAAACTGTCATCAACAAATCAGATGACTCCGTGGGTTAGACACACCCATCCTTAGCTCACCTCCGATACAGCATCGTCACGATCAAGTTAGTTCATCTCCGTCGTCAAGTCAATCAACACGTCTACCACGATCGCTCGGTCCAACGAACTCATTGAGAAGTATCGCAAAGTCGCAATCTAACATTCGGCAAGTCATTCAAGGATAATTTTAGCCATCGAGGCACTAAGTAGTAACTTCAATTCACGCGAATGAGACATTCGATTCTTCGCGTCAACATACGTCGGACGGTTCTTGCATTCATTCGGCAAGCTAGTCTAATAGTTTCACACGATATCGGGATTCATCGCGTTAACCGATATTCATTATAACATATTTATATATACGTTCCAAGTGTTGTGAAAAGTGGCGAAATAAATAAAAACAGATAACTGGAGACTACAGTTATTTCAATTAACCACCCCTATTGTCGTAACTGAAATCAGGGGATCGCCCTGCTCGTGGTGTCGATCATCAGATCGTAACGGGAA
This sequence comes from Bombus pascuorum, assembly GCF_905332965.1. Taxonomy (NCBI): domain Eukaryota; kingdom Metazoa; phylum Arthropoda; class Insecta; order Hymenoptera; family Apidae; genus Bombus; species Bombus pascuorum. The sequence continues at coordinate 500,967 of NW_026869752.1, read as the reverse complement.
TTTACGACTCCCGTTGACGCTCCTAACGGAGACTCGTCTCCCCGCGACTGGACGAACAAACACATGATATGATGCAAATGTACGAGATGTTCGATCTGATTGACACGAACTTTGCATTTTTGCTCGGTGAATTAAAATTTAATATTAATTGAGCATATGTTTCGAATACGTATAAAATTAAATGATATTAATAAAATAATTTTACTATAAATTTTAGTTTCGACTGTTACGATTATTTAGATATATTTATGCCCGTAGATTGATAAAAAATTATTTCTTAATTAAATTAAAAATCGTTATTCATTTTGCAATAGAACTGTGTGAAATGTATAATATTCCTTTGCAACGGTATTAACATTTACATACTTTCCCACTAATGTTCGCAGCCAAACAAAAAATATTCACTTGTTTAATAGAATAAATATTCTTATAGGTTGTAAACATAAATGAGTAATGAATTTAAATTCAGAATTTCAAGAAATTTCTAAAATTATCCAAATTTATTCTATAAAAAAGAATGTCTTTTTCATTAATTCAGATCTACAATAAAACAAGCAAACAACAAAATTTTACAATCAAGTATTATTGAGATCTTTAATAAATTCTTCGATTTTAGATTTTTATTAGCGATTTGAAATTTTTACCTTGCTAAACAAACACGGAACATGATTTCTCGCCGATATCCAATTTCCAATATCAGCGAAACAGAAGCAAAAAGCACAGCTGGAACAATATTTTATACACAGTAGAAGCTAGATGGATCAGCTCTTGCAAAGATCGTTTCACCAGATTGCCAACTTGCGAGCCACAAGCCAATTGAGTTTGTTCAATAAGCTTTCTGAACGTCTCGTACAGGTCGTGATTTCTTCGTAGAATCAAGCTACAAGGCCGAACGTATCGACTGTGAACAGAATATGGTTACGTCTCAACTAGGATATGACGAAAGATATGAATGACACGAGTATCATCTATGATCTTATAACGAAGATCCAGAAATATTTAAGCTCTGTTATGCTTCTTCCCTTAAGACGGGTACTCGATCCCGAGACCGAACAGGCCGGGTTTCTCATACCCGACTTGTTAATTCGGACGTTGTAGGCTGACGTCTACAGAATTATATAGTTTTGTTCATCGTTTGTGTATCGCTAACATAGTGGGAAGTAACCGATTCCATTCTTCCATTCTTCTCGTAACGCGTACAACATACCGTAAAACAGACAAGAGAACTACAACGATTCCTCATTAAGAGAATTAAAGCACGCGGGACCTATCGTTCAAACTTGCGTTATAACATCTACGGGTGTCTACATCGAAAGCGTGTGACCAAATTCGCCGAGAGTTCTCACTTAATCACGATACTTAGTGACGATTGTGGCGACGATTCGTCAGTATGAGGATAGATCGCCGGTAGAGAAAAATTGTACCGCTCAAACAAGCTTTTTCGTACATCATTGTGAGAAATAAGAATACCCTGACCCACTTTCATGAAAATTAAACTATGATTCACGTATATATACAATACTAACTCTTTGTTTGTTCGTCCAGTCGCGGGGAGACGAGTCTCCGTTAGGAGCGTCAACGGGAGTCGTAAATTCCCGTTACGATCTGATGATCGACACCACGAGCAGGGCGATCCCCTGATTTCAGTTACGACAATAGGGGTGGTTTATTGAAATAACTGTAGTCTCCAGTTATCTGTTTTTATTTATTTCGCCACTTTTCACAACACTTGGAACGTATATATAAATATGTTATAATGGATATCGGTTAACGCGATGAATCCCGATATCATGTGAAACTATTAGACTAGCTTGCCGAATGTATGCAAGAACCGTCCGACGTATGTTGACGCGAAGAATCGAATGTCTCGTTCGCGTGAATTGAAGTTACTACTTAGTGCCTCGATGGCTAGAATTATACTTGAATGACTTGCCGAATGTTAGATTGCGAATTTGCGATACTTCTCAATGAGTTCGTTGGACCGAGCGATCGTGGTAGACGTGTTGATTGACTTGACGACGGAGATGAACTAACTTGATCGTGACGATGCTGTATCGGAGGTGAGCTAAGGATGGGTGTGTCTAACCCACGGAGTCATCTGATTTGTTGATGACAGTTTTTGGTTGGAGAAGTGAGGGTAATAGAAATTGTTTCTATTGGTTAGTAAGACTATCGATGGACTAGGAAGGGTATTAGCCACCCTCGATGGAAAGTTGGGAGTAGGAGGCATCGCACGTGTGAACACTTAGCGTTCACGTGTTTTCCAGATGCTAACCAGAAACCTTGGAAAACGCTTTCGCGGAAAAGTCCTTGTTTGCAATGAAAGACTTTCGCCAGATTTTTCTGTGATTTATAGTCGGGCTGCGAGTATTTTCAAGAGTACGCGATAAGGATGTGCGGACATCTGGCTGCCATCCGTCCGCGATGTGAGGTCCGGCCCAGGTAGAGAGTCGGGCGACGTAACACTCTTCATTCGTCATTTTCAAAATCAGAAAAACCACACAAATTTAAACACTAACAACAAAAAGGAAAATTTCATGTTAAATAGAAAGGGTATAGTATTACGAACATTAATACGAACGTGACTTCTTCGACGCTTTTAGAATTTCGAGATCACACATCAGACTATATTGGCATTTCTATGTATTGTATGATTTTGTTGGGAAAATCAGAAACATACAACATTTTTCTGTATATTCTGTAAATCTAAGAGACTCTTTTTGTTAAAATGTTCTTCCATTGAAAAAGATTTTTATTTTATAGAATTTAGAAAAGTTTATGTAATTTCAGAAAACGAATAAAAATAAGTTTACATAAATCAATAATTTGAATATTGTTTACTTCCTCTTTTTACATAGAATTAATAGTAAAACTATTGTTAATATTCTCCTGTGTGAATTTTTTTCAATTTAAATTGTCCTTTAAATAGAATATTTTTTTGCATTTATGCAACAGTTAAAAAAGATTATGAACTTAAAGACACCTTGTAAAAACTTCAAATTAATTTTCAAACTAAAGGTTTAATATATCTCCATTTACGATTTGAAATTTAAGATAATACCACAACTATCTTTGTTAAATGCACCACATGAAGCCTTTTATAGAAAGAAACTGAAAGTAACAGATATAGAAGAAATGATAGCATAGAATAGAATAGCATAGATAGTATAGAATTGCATAGCTCTCCTTAAACAGAAACAGTTGTACCCACATCCAACAGTAAACATTCCAACCGTCTTTGCCCCGTGGCTCGCCACACACAGACCCAATTATTCCCGCAACATGATTGCCAGATGTCGATGCATCATTCACAGTATATGTTCAGCTAGCCTGAGGACCCGCTATAAATTTTAGGATTTAATTGACTAAGGTCCTTCAAATTGACAAACAGTCTTTATCCTAACAGTCCGGAAGATACGGCAGATCTGCTTTCCTCACGAACGACGTTTCCCGCTAGCAACTTTCTTTCAATGGCGGCTAGCATCTTTCTCTAACCACCAACATAGAAATTTCTGTTTTAATTAACAGATTATTTGCGACCAACTCTTATATAGAATTTTAAGTAAATACATAGAAATTAACCAATTAACGGCAACGTCCATTTCCCTCACTTTCTGAACGAGGGTTGTCCTCGACGAATCCGATCATCTCGTGCCCTGAGACACACTCCATCATAGTTTTTCTCTGTAGCATCACTGTGATGGAGAGGAACATTCTCGTGCGATCTCATCAGCGAGTAAAACAACGTCCTTACGATCAGTGGATATTTCACGTTTTTAGCAAACAGTCCGACTTAGACTTTGGAAGAAAGTATATTCGTTATCCCGTTAACCGCGGATTCGTTATTGAACCTAAGATCATTGTTGATAGTATCTCGAATATCTAATTATCACGGCTACTTGTTAAATTCTGTGATAATCATATTTGTACTGGTAGATATCTTCTCTATTGCCTAATAACAATGTCTAGTCCAAATGAAGATTGCTTACAGGCAGCTAATCATAATGTTAACCAGACGCATATATATCTGCTTTCTAAACAAGAAAAATATATCTGTGTGAGGTACATTTATTTAGAGTATAATCATAACTCATACTATATAAATATTTAATGTATTAATGTAATGTAATGACATTACATATCCCTACAATTATTTTATTAGAAGAATAAAATTTTATTCTTCTAATAAAGTGTTTTTTAGGTTTAATTATTTTTTGTTTCTTATGTTACAAATATTTCAATTTATATTTTGTAGACTTACCATCTTTTCCAGTTGGCAACCAAATTCCTTGATTTATAATGAACGATGGATTTTAAGCCTGTATTATTGCCGAGAACTAGTATTGGTTCGGGTTGACTTCCATTTGCTATGGACGACTCCATTTTTTTATAAGCAATGATTGCTACAATGTCTTGTTGAAATTCGATGTGAACGAGAAATAGTCTGTAAATGAATTTAAACACATAATTAATATATAAAATACAATTGTGCGAGGTATCATAAATTTAATTACAAAATATATAACTCCTTCACCTGTGATATGATCTAGTTGTAAGATCATTTGTAGTTAATTCTATGCAACCACCACCTCTGAAAGAGAACTCGCTGCAAAATTCGAAGCTATTTACATATAGCATTGGCATTTTATTTTCAATATTTACAACATTTTTTAATACTCGAACAACATTCTTTCTCGTTTCATAAACATAATGTATCGGTTCTTCTGAACACTCATTTCGATCGTTTTCACTTTTCGGTTCTGAAAGTTGAGGCGATGATGTAAATTTCATGTGCGGTATAGTTACTGAAATTTGTGGATCTTGCAGGGATAAATTGTAAAATGGTTTGTGTTTAAATCTTTTTCCATCCCTTTCATATAGTGCCTGCATAAACTATGTGCATCTCAGTTATAATATATTCATGTGATAAATTCAGTTTTTTTTTTTTTTTTTATATATGGTTTATTTTGGTTTTTACAATTTGTCATGAAGGACATTTGGTAAAGTGTTATATCTCATTGGTAATAAAAAAAATAAAATAAAAATAAATATAGCATGTGGGTGGCTACCCTCAGCAGGGTGCCAACTTCGTGTTTTCTAAGTTATATCTTTTATGATAAATTCAGTTTGTTAAAAATAATGTGTTTGTCAAAATTTGACATACCTGACCACAGCGATAATACATGCTACCACTGCCACGGCAAAATGATGTTTTGAATACTTCTTCTTCGTAGATAGATATATGAACGTATAAATAAGGAAACAACTGTGCCCAAAATAGATCTTCTACTTCTTGGAATGTCTTAGATCCGAAAAATTCGTGAGTCCAACCTGGACCAAAAAGTGCAACAGAAAGTCCTTCGTGTCGTATTTTTTGTAAAGCCTGTAGATTATAATGGTTTAATGAAATATTAAACGATATTATATTATATGCTACAATAAAATAAGTAATATTGTAATTACATATGATGAATTAAATCCACCACCGCCAGGACAACCTCTACCTCAAACATCAACTCCTACATATATATCATGAATATCTCGACTGTGAGTTTTTGCTAGTGCCAAACTGTTTTTCAATTTTGATTTCATCCAGTTATAATTCAAGTAAATGGCATCGCAGTTTAAAAAGAAATCTCTGAAACATTGTATTCAGAACATTAAATAAAATTTACAAACAGAAACAATTGTAAAAGTATAAGAGTGTAATAAGCTTACATGTTTTTACTGTTAAGCTCATTTTGCCAATTTAATTTTCCTTCATTGGTTACGCTATCGTACCATATAATTTCAGAATTTCTAATTGCTTCATGAATATTTTCTGTTAGATATTTTACAAAATAAATTAAATTATTAACTTGCTCACTTTTAATGGTATTTTCAATATTTAATAACCAGCCATCAAACTTATAAAATTTTGCAACAAGTATTAGTGCATCTGCAAATCTTCTTACTTCTTCATGAGATTCAAGTATAACATCCCAGATACCTTCTCTTTCCGTAATTACAGTACCAAGAACTTTTACACCATGATTATGTGCTGCATTAATCCATCCAAAAGGGGGCACAGTTATGAAATGATGACTAAAATACACAAAAGTGTCAATAACACTCCAGTGATAAAATAGGTAAGAACCATAAGATTCTGATCCATATATAAATCTGAAAAATCAAGGGTATATTATGTATAATATATGAATTAATAAATATAGTGATTTCTATTACCTGTCTTCTAGGTAGCCACCTTTCATATCATGACAGAGCAACGTTTTCGGATGTACTTCTCTATCCAATTTTTCTAACCGCGTTCTTCCTGCGCTTATTTCTAAACCACTGTACACATAATCAGTTGAATCTCGTAGTTCTCCAATTTCTGGCCATGGTTTCAAGTTACCCACGTTATCGAATAATTCTTTTAAGTTTTTGAAAGGTTGTGACTCTGTAACTTCCGTCCTCATCTCTCTGAATTATACTGTTCCACAGATCACTTTCAAATAGTTTTTAATTCATTAACTCAAACAAAGGTTTCTCTTCTTATTTTGGTTCACCGGAAACTTGTATATACATGCGAAGCAGATAGTGTTCCCATCTAACAGAACTGGCATATCAAATTACGTCTCATGATATAATACCATTATCTACCAACTGCTAATGGGCAAAAAGATGTTCATTTCTCTATCAAACAAAGTATACAAAATAAAATTATGAATTTATAATGCTCCTATATCAATGTTTATATGATTGTTTCGACTTTGAAAGTAATATTCTTATTTACGCAAGTATATATTCTTTAATATTTTGCAAAAATTATACCGAAACAAACAATTTGGAATAAACATAACTAAGTAAATACTTTAACTTTTTTTTATATTTAATTAAATATTTTATTTGATTTGAGTAGAATTTAACACCTAACCTTTACGTTTAAAATATTACTCTTTCTCATTCTCTCTTTCAATGTTATTTCTTCTGCTTCCGTTTTATGATATTTATGACATTTCTTAGTTCAGATATAAGTAACTTTTTCGTAATTTATAAAAAATGACACTCTTTTTAATTATCCTACACTATTAATCCATTACATGTCTTGTTGTAATTTAACTTTTAGCAACTTAAGATATGTGCATGTACAGAGTAATTTTCTTCCCAAGAATTCTTCCATTTGATATTACGATAATTCCAAAAACTTAAATTAATTTGCAAATAACGTAATGCACAGCCATACACAAGCCATACAAGTTATACTTATGTCCTTTAAGTCACCAGAAATAAATTTTAAATTTTATATTATATATTAATATATATTATAGGGAGAAGCACTATACAAAATAATAATGTTAAAGACATACATGCAATTTATTAGTATAGATACTTACTATATGCAAAGCGTTCTCTTCAAAGATAATATGTCGGCTACCAAACGATCGACGGCAACCGAACGCATTTCTGGTACTGATAATAATAGTATAGTTACAAGACAGTTGTGTATCTATGTCCAACTATAAAATTTGAAAATCGATGCTTGGTCTCGCGGCATTGTCGCATGTCTCATGGGACATAAAATGTATCGCCTACGGTCTATTATGTGAATATATTAATAAACTTAACAAATTTGTTATTATTTTCTCTAGGTAATTTTTCTCCCTCAAGATTCCGAGGAAAGTACTGAACTGTTGACTCGTTACCAGTGTTGACAACATTTCATCATTTATCACCTTTCCCACTTCATAGTCAGGTTTTTCAAACTAAGAGCGGCATATGGTACATTTGTATTGTACGTGCGAGAGGGAGGTAACGTATAGCACAACCTCACACAAGTATGTATCCCCTTCATAGTATGTATGCGAGCGTTGTACGATGGCCTAGGACTCCGTTGAGAGAAAAGAGAGAAGCGCAGTGTGAAGATATTATGCCCTAGATCTCTGGCGAGTATCACACGTGTAGAGCAATTACGTGAATATTAGAATAAAGTTCCTTATAATACCTCTCCAAGTCCTCTCCATATTTTAATAGCCGTAAATTGGCGCAGCAGCGCCAAAATTTGAAAGAATAAGGAAACACATATGTACGTATCTTTCTTTTGTGAGACAGAAGAGCTTTATTTTTCTGGTCTTCCAACGTTGCCGTCTGAAGCGTGCTTTCCATTTGCGACTAGCCACGCGATTATAAAATCCATTGCCGAATATGGCATAATTTTTATTCGTACTACCGCGATTAAGGATCGCGCGCGACTCTAAAGTTGCGACTTACCTCGGCAAGTCAGTCGCCTGCAACTACAAAGTATACGGAACATGTACGTGCTATTATATCCATCGTCAGAAGAATCGCGCGGGACCGAACGTCATTTTGCCGCTAGAAGTGTGGGCACTCCTCACTAAGGACGTCTTAATATATAACACTATTAACTTAAAGCACTATATAATATTATGTAGTTATAAATTATAATATTATATACTATTATAGTATATACTATTATAATTTATAATACCGTCAATATAAATAATTAATATTATAGTGATAAAAAACGACAAAAACCTAAAATTTAATTATTTTATTTATATTATTCAGCTTTTCCAAAGGTTTTTCGTTCAGTACTAATGGTTTCTCGACATAAAAGTTTACTATCCTTTTATGAGAAATGCGGATTGATTACAGATTGATTAACGTGTTAAGAAATGGATGGTTCTATTAAAAAGAATATAGCTGATCTTTATTATAGGTGTCGCGCGTGATACTAGCCAGAAATGAAAAGAAGCTGAAAGACGTCCTTATTTCTTATCATTGTACATGCGTCGTGCAGCATCATCAAGTCGAGTTATCGTCACACGTGCGTGTTTCCTAAGAATCAATAAGAAGAATATCGGGATCCTTATCGCGAACCGAAACTGTAACATACAGCCAAATTTACACCTTTTCACTTTGGATAATCTGTAAGTAATATACGTTTTACAACGGTTTGTAATATTTCTCAATTATACAATTTGAATTGCATTTGCTCCTAAGATGCTCAGCTGGTCTCTGACTCGATACAAAACGAGAGGAACGACCCTCCTACGAATATTCTGTTTGAAATAAACTGGTATGTGTCGGAGATGAAAGGACACCGCCCCCCCCCCGTTGGAATTATTTGGAAAAGCCTCAATACTGTAGCATTTACGAAATAACCCAGACACAGTCATTCGAAACTTGAGACAATGAGTTTAGGCTCGAGGCGACAACCGGTCGCCGAGCGTAGCCACGGTCACGGGATGAACGTTTCACCTAACAGAGATACAAAGTAACATAGCTTTCCTTTAAAGAATTGGCAGTACAGACACTTGACAATAAGACATTCCAACAGCCCCGCAGCTCGCCACACACAGACCCCATTCTTTGGGCCAGATGATCGCCAGATGCCGATGCATCGTTTACAGTTTATGTTCAGATAGCCTGAGGAACCGTTACAAATCTTAGGACTTAGTTAACTAAAGTCCTTCAGATTGACAAACAGTCTTTATTCTATCAGCCTGTAAATCTGTCACCTATTGCGGGAAGTTATGGGAAAACCTGATTTGGTCACGTACGACGTTGCCTATGTCACGACTGGCTCTCTTTAAAATCGGAGATAAAGATGTGGCGGCACTCGGCGACAATGTATATCGCTGAAGTGCCTAATGAACCATCAACATCCCAACGGCCCTTCCACCGAAGGCTCTAGAAGAAAGAGCGCGTGGCAACGGCCGCGGACGCCTGGCAAATGCGTGGACGGTGGGGATGTTGAGGGATAACAAAAGAAAGCGATCGGATCCGATCGAAAGTAAAAAATCATAAGAGCTTCAGTCTTAAAAGGTCACGCTTAGAGCTCTGAAGTAGATTGTGAAACCAAGTGTTAGAAGAAAAATAAAGTTTCTTTTTTTTTTATTCTTTTTTGTTGTTCTTTTGCATAATTTTACGTGACAACTCCGTTGAGAGAAAAGAGAGAAGCGCAGTGTGAAAATCTTATGCCCTAGATCTCTGGCGAGTATCACACGTGGCGAGCAATTACGTGAATATTAGAATAAAGTTCCTTATAATACCTCTCCAAGTCCTCTCCATATTTTAATAGCCGTAAATTGGCGCAGCAGCGCCAAAATTTGAAAGAATAAGGAAACACATATGTACGTACAGTGCTGGACAAAAGTATTGGCACAGCAAGATTGTTATGATACAAATGCTTATAACTATTAAACAAATTGATTTAAACAAAAAACTTTTTGACGTATTTATTTATTATCTATCCTAGTTTATTACATAACAAGAGCAACAATATAAATAAAATAATACGCAAAATAATAACAAAAATATATTTTTTGAACATTTTATGGGTGGACAAAAGTATTGGCACAGTAGAATATTTACGCTTATAACTAATTACATAATAAACTTCTAATATTTTGTTGGCAGTCCTTTTCTTTTAAGGACTTCCTTTAATCTTCTGGGCATCGAGTGGACTAATTTTTTAGTGAATTCAGGTACAATATTGCTCCATTCCTGCAGAAGAACTTTCTTCAGTTCAGACTTGCTTGTGATATTATGTTTCCTAATTCTTTTTTCCAATTCGTTCCACACGTGCTCAATGGGATTCATATCGGGACTTTGAGGTGGTGTGTTTAATGTGTGGGCAGTATTATATATTATCCACTGACGAACAATATATTATCCACTGACGAACATAAAACGCTTTAAAAGTGAAGAAAATCTAGAGAATCAAATTAGGAGTGGTCGCCCTTCTAAGGTAACAATTCGAGAAAAAAGGAAAATCGTAAATATTGTAAAGAAGGATCCAAAAACTAATTCGACTGAAATTGCTTCGATGTTAAAAGCTGAGTGTGAAAAAGAAGTAAGTACCAAAACTGTACGTAGGGTATTGAAGGATGCCGGTTATTCTGCCCGTGCAGCACGAAGAAAGCCCTACATCAGTAAAATAAACCAAAAGAAAAGAGTGGAATTCGCGAAAGAGTTTGTTACGAAAGATACTGATTTTTGGGAAAAGATCATGTTTTCAGATGAAAGTAAGTTTAATATTTTTAAATCTGACGGCAGAATATTAGTATGGCGAAAACCCAACACAGAGATGGACGAACTGAATCTGCAAGCCACCATGAAACATGGGGGTGGTGGTTTAATGGTGTGGGGATGTATGGCATCATCGGGTGTAGGAGAACTTATATTCATTGATGAGATAATGGATAAATATGTATATTTAAATATACTCAAGCAAAATCTTTTGAAAAGTACTCAAAAATTAAACCTCCCCAGGGATTTCTATTTTCAGCAGGATCGAGATCCTAAACATATGGCGTATATTGTTCGTCAGTGGATAATATATAATACTGCCCACACATTAAACACACCACCTCAAAGTCCCGATATGAATCCCATTGAGCACGTGTGGAACGAATTGGAAAAAAGAATTAGGAAACATAATATCACAAGCAAGTCTGAACTGAAGAAAGTTCTTCTGCAGGAATGGAGCAATATTGTACCTGAATTCACTAAAAAATTAGTCCACTCGATGCCCAGAAGATTAAAGGAAGTCCTTAAAAGAAAAGGACTGCCAACAAAATATTAGAAGTTTATTATGTAATTAGTTATAAGCGTAAATATTCTACTGTGCCAATAGTTTTGTCCACCCATAAAATGTTCAAAAAATATATTTTTGTTATTATTTTGCGTATTATTTTATTTATATTGTTGCTCTTGTTATGTAATAAACTAGAATAGATAATAAATAAATACGTCAAAAAGTTTTTTGTTTAAATCAATTTGTTTAGTAGTTATAAGCATTTCTATCATAACAATCATGCTGTGCCAATACTTTTGTCCAGCACTGTATCTTTCTTTTGTGAGACAGAAGAGCTTTATTTTTCTGGTCTTCCAACGTTGCCGTCTGAAGCGTGCTTTCCATTTGCGACTAGCCACGCGATTATAAAATCCATTGCCGAATATGGCACAATTTTTATTCCTACTACCGCGATTAAGGATCGCGCGCGACTCTAAAGTTGCGACTTACCTCGACAAGTCAGTCGCCTGCAACTACAAAGTATACGGAACATGTACTATGTGCTATATCCATAGCCAGAAGAATCGCGCGAGACCGAACGTCATTTTGCTGCTAGAAGTGTGGGGACTCCTCACTAAGGACGTCTTAATATATAACACTATTAACTTAAAGCACTATATAATATTATGTAGTTGCAAATTATAATATTATATACTATTATAGTATATAATTATAATACCCTCAATATAAATAATTAATATTATAGTGATAAAAAACGACAAAAACCTAAAATTTAATTATTTTATTTATATTATTCAGCTTTTCCAAAGGTTTTTCGTTCAGTACTAATGGTTTCTCGACATAAAAGGTTACTATCCTTTTATGAGAAATGCAGATTGATTAACAGATTGATTAACGTGTTAAAAAATGGATGGTTCTATTAACAAGAATATAGCTGATCTTTATTATCGGTGTCGGCGCGTGATACTAGCCAGAAATGAAAAGAAGCTGAAAGACGTCCTTATTCCTTATCATTGTACATGCGTCGTGCAGCATCATCAAGTCGAGTTATCGTCACACGTGCATGTTTCCTAAGAATCAATAAGAAGAATATCGGGATCCTTATCGTGAACCGAAACTAAAACATACAGCCAAATTTACACCTTTTCACTTTGGATAATCTGTAAGTAATATACGTTTTACAACGGTTTGTAATATTTCTCAATTATACAATTTGAATTTCATTTCACTATCGTTACTCCTAAGATGCTCAGCTGGTCTCTGACTCGATACAAAACGAGAGGAACGGCCCTCCTACGAATATTCTGTTTGAAATAAACTGATATGTATTCTGATTGTATAATATAATCGAATATAATCTGATTGTATTAGAAACAAATTCTTGGTAGAAACGTTTTTGTATCATATGATTCGGAACGATATAGATTAGATCATGTTACTATATAATCTATATAATCTAATCTACAAGACAAGCAACTTTATAACTTTATAAACATCATATCGATTAAATAAAAAAAACGGGAGTTTTTCTTACATTTCCTCTATATCTTAAAAATTATTTATCATACGTGAAAAAGTGTCAGTAGAATATTGTAGATAATAAAATTATCTATAATATGAGACTCGTTACGTAACGATAAGCTCAATTTTTATGCTATACATTAGTAAATAGTGCAAAGATTATTTTCTTAAATCGTTTATAACGTTAGTTAAAATTGTCATACAATATTGAGGTTTTATGGTATCATCAGTCATATCAAAATAGGATACCAAATTTCAAATCGATTCGTTTGTTAGTTTTTGTAAAATTAATTAATTAATTTACGAAACGGGAAATTTTTAATTTGTAAGAAAAATATGTGAGTTTACCTTAGTTTATGCTCCCATCTTCTACGCTATGTAGAAGACTTATAGTATAGATATGCAAGGGTAAAAAAATGTTTTCGTTCAAAGGCATGGATAAAATAGATTGATAATTATTTTTATTTTGTTGTTAAATACAATAACTTTTGCAATTTACATTCTATCGTCGTGGAACTTGCTTTTATTAATTTCTGGAATCATTCCACGTAATTTAAAGAAAAAAACGTTTTTCTAGGATCGATTGGTTCCAAGATGGGTTTTTTTTTTCAAAAAATTGTCTGCGCTAAACTAAATGCAACGAGCGTTGTTCTACAGTTTATGACTTATATTATGTGTGATATTCTTTTCTTGGTTGAATGCCCATAAAGCATAGAAAAAGATTTATAGAATTCTTTCATTTTCGCTGCGGGCTGTGTAAAAGTTGCGTATGCAGTTTCTGCACTGACTGTGCGAAAACTACAACTCGTGGAGAAGGTCGTGTTATCTATGCAACTATACAATTAGGGAGACGTTTCTTGTTTTTAATTTGAAGTTATCCAAAAAAGTAGGAAATGGCTGGTAAAATCTGTTTGCTTGTGCAACGTTACTTAAAAACCAAAAAGTAGTAATTAAACTTTTTGTATTTTTTATCCATTGAGGGTTATTGTTAAAATTGCACTTATTGTTACAAGTCTGTATTTTCGCGAATAATAATTTATTTCTATGATGTATGTTACTTTATCCAGCCGCGGGGAGATGCGTCTCGGTTAGGTGCGTCAACGGGAGTCGTAAATTCCCGTTACGATTACACGAATCGACACCGAGAGCAGGGCGATCCGCTTATTTCTTTTGGGATAATAGGGGTGTTTGTGATTGAATAACTGCAGTTTACGGTCATCTAGTATGCATATATATTTATATTAGGTTACACACGTAGACCGTACACATAAAATCTTGGAGGTAATCGAACAGCGCGTGATTGCCCGATGAGCGAAAGAACATTTATAGTTCATAGTTCGTACGATGCGAAACTAATTACACCGTAATTCTATTTACTTCGAATAGCGGCTATCTAGTCGATATTTTGCGGCCGTGTAAAGAACCGAGTTGAAACGACTGATCTATTACCCATTATATTGCAAGTGTTCGGTCTTGACCGCGGGGCAGTCGACATGCCCTGTCCCCCGGCAAAAGACCCGTTTGCGATTTGCTCGATGTCGATTACAATAGTGCTTCCTTATGGCAATAGCGGGTAATTAATTTCAATTGTCGTCGGTGGGATGACCGGGCGAGCGGCGGAAGGCGAATGGTTATTCCAATTCTTGGTGTAACGCTCATTTTATTCACGCGAAAGCTATGCGGAAAGTAAGAGAAGTTCGACAACAGCTGGAAGAAATTCTCAAACAACAAAAGATGGAAGTTGTAAGCTGTGGCACGGACTGGGACATTGTACGGAAATGTATTTGTTCGGCATACTTTCACCAAGCAGCTCGTTTGAAAGGTATTGGCGAATACGTGAATTGTCGTACTGGAATGCCATGCCATCTTCATCCGACGTCAGCTTTGTTCCGTATGGGGTTCACGCCAGACTACGTGGTTTGTCATCAACTTGTGATGACTGGCAAGCAGTACATACAATGCGCGACTGCCGTTGATGGCCACTGGCTAGCCGAATTGGGCCCTATGCTTTTTAGCGTGAAGGAAACTGGACGAAGCGGACGAGCAAAAAGACGTACAAGACATTTACATGAAACGGAAGGGCAGATGAAAGAAGCGGAAGAAGAAACGAAAGCTAGGGCGCGAGAACAACTTGAACGTGAACAAGTTTCTATCAGGAAGTAAGTTTCTTGTGTTTCAAATTTATAATACATACAGTATCTCATAAAAGTATTTGAATTACCGTAGAAAGCTTAATATAAGTTTTTTATAATATTTATCTGATATTTTGTATCATTAATTTTTATGATATTCTTTTATATTGTTTACAGGAAGGAAATATTGACGCCAGGTATCGGAGAACCGGGTACACTTGTCCTTTTTTAATATATGTATCATCACAAGAAGCCTAATTTCTCTGCCGGTACCAGCAACTGCAGCAAGTAGCTTTGATAAATATTTATTTTCCATTTCTATTAAATTTATCAAGCTGATATCCTCAACAGGTTTGTATACTAGCCGAGGAGGACCTTCCATAAAATATTCTAATGTAGAATCTTTTTTCCATGTTTGCTTAGCTAAATTCTAAAAAAAACTATCCATATTTTCGTAAATGTATCGAATCTGCAGCTTTGTATATGGTCTCGTCCTTTTTCGAATTCCATGCTGATGATTCTGTTATTATTATTATTATTATTATTATTTCGTAAATTTGCTAACGTTAATCGAAATATGTTAGAATACTGATTTCAACCTGAACTTTTCTATTTTATCCTAACATGGTGCTTTTCTAAAAATATCCGCAATATTTTCGTCTGTGTTTATTTTAATTATAGTTATCTTGTTTTCCTTTAAATACTCATGAACATAATGATAATTAATTTCGATATGTTTGGATGTTTTTGTAAAATTTCCGTACTTTGCTGTACTTATCACTCCAGAGTTATTCTCATAAATTTTCACAGAGTTATCGTCTAGATTTACATTGACGATCTTCATTATTTCTCTAATAAACATTATTTCACTCACTGCTTGAGGATGACGATTGTGCCTTCCTGGATGCTGTGTTCACCCTTGTTCAATTTGTTGCAGTTGATCGGCTTGTTCAGATAATCCTTATGCCAGCGATTCCAGAAATGCCGTTTGAGTTGTTGGATGTGTTGCCATTTGGAGAGCCGGTTGGATGAAGCGTCCCTGAAATCTCGCTCATTAATGGATCACCAACGAGGAAATGGCCGGGAGAGAGGACTAGGAGATCATTTGGGTTGGTGGATATGGGAGTTAGCGGCTGTGAATTGAGGATTAATTGTATTTCAGTTATGAGAGTATTGAATTGTTCAAACGTGAGCAGTTCGTTGCCGTTGTCATAGACGAAATCCGACTAAACAAAGCGATAAGATAGCGAAATTCCAAGCGCCTAAGCATGAATGACCATCGTATTACATCCGGTCACTCTATCCGTTCTCAGAAATATACGATCGAAGCCTTTTCCCACTCCCACGAATAAAAAAATTTAAATACTCCCTCTAAAATTATCCCAGTTAGTCTTGAATAGTTACGCCTAAAGCTCGGAAGTGTATGAAAACAGGCGTTCTTTTTTTCTTAAATTTCTTTTTTTATTTACGTAACACCGTCGTCGGTGGCGTTTAAATGATTTGACCGCTGCCTCCCACAGCCCACCGAAGTGCGGGGAATGAGGGGAGATGAAGCGCCATTCGATTTGCTTATCAGCTAGGAATGCGGTTACTTTTTCTTAGTGGTCGTCTGATTGTAGTAGATCGTGAAGTTCTCGTAATTTATGGTTTGCAGCAATGAAGTTGGTGCCGTTATCAGAATGGATGTTAGAGCAAAACGAGCGATAAACCTACGAAGAGCGGCGATGAAAGTGCCGCGTAAAAAATTTAACAATTGACAAAAAAATAAAAAAACTTGTCGATGTCCAAACAGGAGAACGAGTTCTTTATTTTCACTTGATTTACAATAAAATAGTATTTGCGGTTCGCGAAGATAGACTTCTTAATGTTCAGGCTAAAACGGATTTATTCAGACTGACTTGGATAATTTTCAAGGGAGTATTTATATTCTTTATTCGTTGGAGTTGCAGAAGACTTTGGTCGTACTTATCATATATTTCTGAGAACGGCTAGAGTGACCGAATGCCAGCCAGACGGCTGAGAACAAATGCTACCCGGATGGTCACACGTGATAAGGCGCTTGCAATTTTAACTTATCGCATAGTTAGTAGAATTTCACCTGTGACACACGCCACGTTTATGGGCAGCTGGTCTCGTTTCCCTGATTCCAGTTGCAAGGGGTTCGGCACTTTCTTGCTCGCTAGGGGCATAGGTCAGTCAGTTGTGCTCCTTTTCAAGAACGTGAACGTCGGCGTCTCGAATGTGATCATGGAAGGGGCAGATTGTTAAGGCTCAGCGCTTTTATTTGCGCCCCTAAGTGACATAGCCTGTCAAGCGTCGTGACCTGGTCGTGGTTTTGTCGTTCGGTATCTGTTACGGTTCTTTCTGCGCAGACCGCAATCCGTACCGTCTCGAGGTCGAATTTCGTGTACCCAATCAGCCATTCGAGTTAGATTTTCTAGTTTCGCATCTTTCGTGGCGGCCAAGGCGTGCTGGACGTGAACCGGTAGCCAGCTCGTTCAGAGCGTGAGGATGAAGTGGTCTGGTATTGAAGGTGTAACGATCTTTTTCGTGTGCCGGGAACATTGGGTCCTGTCTCCCATTTCTTGCGCACTCTTGCACCATCTGAGTCAGCGAGTCTTGTGCTAATTTCCTTTCTTAAACGTTCGTATCGTCTTGTCGCTGGCGTACAATATGTCGTACAATATGTCTTCAATCTGATTCTGATATCATGGCTTTTGATAACTTTTACTGGCAAAAGAGAAAGCACCAATGTTCCACCACAATAGTTTATTGATAATAAAGGTGGGATTACATTGGGAAAATAAAGATGGGATTACATTTCATTTTACTTTTTTCTATATAATGTATTTTATTTGGTGAAATAAGCGTTCGATGAGAACTTGTCGAACTGCAAACCCTTCTTTTAATTATCAGTATAGTTAATTGGTAGGAATGTCTTCGTATTTGTCGCGTGGATCATCGACCTCGGGAAATTTTACGCAATTTCAGAACAAGAATAGCAAATTGTCATTTCTATCTTCGTGTTCCCGATCTACGATTAACCTCCGCATTGTACCTAAGGTTAATAGAGATATATAGAATTTCAAGGTAGATTAAGCCGCACGGTGTATAAATTGAATAAACGTACAATACGATTAAATACATATTTCGTAAAATTAAAGTTGGAAAAGATTAAATTAGACTTTTGTTTTTGCTTTATTTGCACTTTTTGATAAAAGGTTGTGGCGGATGGGGTATAGAGATTTGGGTATATTGATAATAGAAATAATCAGGATGCTTGCTGTTGCAACCGTCCAATGTATTTCAAATCAATTACTTAATTAACTGATAACGTCGATAGACGTTCGTACAGGAGATTTTAACCAGCTGAAATAAATCGCTTGCGGATACTCGATAAAGACTCGTAAATGCTCTCGCGTCTCGATAATCGCCTACAAAATGATTACTCGAAATTATTCGTAACTCACTAGCGCTCGTGATCGTGTCCGATTTATTTATGCTGCTCGGGGGAGAGTCAGAGCGGCGACATTGTTTTACCCGGAGTTTGTTTATCATTGCGTTTCATGCGTCAAGGCGGTTTCAATGTCCCGAGGCAAAACAACGACATGAGTCGCTCTCGCTTCGCTTCGTCCTATGACTCATGTGTCGCCACAAAGTCATAGGAGATTTTCTTATTTTGCAAGAACTTTGCAAAGTAAATGCTCGATACGCGATCTTAAGATTAAGATTAATTTCCCGAAGACTAGAAGTAACCCACGTTCGACTATTCTACGACTTGTCACGGCAGCCAAGATGAAACCATGGTTCGTCACAGAAAAACAAGGTGTTTAATGCGTGATTTCCCTTCTTCTATCTGATTAAATTCAAAAAACGCAAATTTCCACGAATCAATTTTCCTTTAGTTTTCAAATTGGCCAGGTGCAAAATTGCAGTAGTATTTTGCATTACATTTTTGTGCTTAACGCGCAATGTACAGTTCCTGTAAATCTCATTCTCAGTAATTGTGTACAGAGGTAGTTTCTAATTTCTATACAAATCACGTAATTACAAAATATATTGTTGCGCCGGAGTTATTCGCTGCACTACATGACATTTACTTATTTACAGTATTTACGTATATAGCATGTAGCGACTCTAGCGGAAATGAGTGTCCGGCTGCGTGTTGGTGCAAGGTGGCGGTAAGCGTTGGTATAGCAGTTTCTTTAACTTCTTATGGAAATAGAATTGATTAACCGTCTGTTCTTGATTTGAATACATTTCACACGCGATTTAGAAGTCGTAAGGACAAAGATTGACTTTTAAATAACTATTCTGTGATTTTTTTTTACATTTTACACTCGACCACCGTTTCCGACTACTCAACTGGTTCTACGTGTGGTTTTCCTCTTTTCTTAGGGCAGAATAATATATGTCATAAATATTCAGATGAAAAAATCGGCGTACTTAAAAAGTCGGCGTGGCTGTCGAAGAGTTACTCGAACTAACTGAACGACAGTCGAAGATTCCTATTTCGAAATTCGGAGGCGTTTCGGTTTCTATGTCCGTATGAATAAAAAACAGTGCATTGTTATTTCTCGACAATATGTCAGTAATCTCGGAGCAATAGTATCCTTTGACAAAATCGAGCGATTTTCCACTCTGGAGTCGTACAATTCACGTATCATATCATTGTAAGAGAAGTCTCTTGCAAAGCAATATACAAATCTTAATGAAATTTACAATTTTTCAAACCGCTAAAATTACGAAGAAATAATAGCTTATTATTACTTATTACTCTTAAAGCTTACCTGTTCGCTTTATCTAAAGGGAACTGAAGAAAAGTACCAACTGTTGGCCCTAAACTGCTTACGTTTACTTCAGAAAATTTTACAGTAAAAACGGCCAATTCCGTACTCTGACACATTATAAAGTTTTATGGATTTACGATAAACCGAGCAGTTTTTACTCACATGCAAAAGCCCATGTTCGCCGGTCAAAATAAAGCAAATAAGCATCGGCAGCTGTCTTTGAAGCTGGCGATGCAGAGAAATTCCATTTCATGCATTCCATATGATGTATCTTTCTTTTCTTTCTTGAGCTTCTTCTGGAAATAGACTTAATTATCGGACGTTACAAATATTACCCCAAAAAGATACAACATAGCTATCTACATGTTAATTCGCAATAAAGTTAGAAAAATTTTTAAGTGCAAATTAAATAAATAAAAAAATATATTGATTTGTTTTTCCTTTTGTTTCTTTGGATATCTGTAAAATCAACTGCATTTGCTCTTTTTTCTTTTCTCTGAAGTATTGTTCACTATCATGTATACAATATTTGGAATTTGGAACGCTACTTGATGCGAATTCTCAACTAAATAGCGACCGGTTGACATCGCGAATCTTGAATGAGTTAACGATCAAGGTGGAGGTAATTTGAATATATCGAGTGTTAGTATGGTTTGATACTTTATTTTATACTTTTAGTATACACGAAGAGTTTGACATTCTGATCACGACGGTTGTACGATCTTGTTGAGACTAAATACAATGTAGTATCACACGAACGGTACGGCACTCTGATGAAGACTGTCATAAGATGTTCTTACTCCCCCACCAGCAGCTTCGTCTCCTCCGTACATCCTAACTTTTCGTCCCTGGGTTTTCTCTGGTTTACCGGTACTTTCGGGAATGCATATCCTCTGGTATTGCTAATTGTTTACCTTTCGCCCTGACCCATCGAGCACCTAGGATGTTTTTTAGCCTTTTAATGAGGTCAATAATGAGACCAATGACGAAAATGTAGACGAGTACTGTCTATTCAGTGGATAACTCACCCTGATTCTCCTTTCATTGGGAAGTTTCCGAAAACACTGAGTTATAGTGGAAGTAGAATGTTACGTCGCGCGAGATGGTCCGTGCGACGTCCCTCTCGGTCTGGCCGCCAATGCCTACCCCTCGTTACGCTGACCCGCAATAAACCCAAGTAACCACCATAAACCGAATCTTTTTAGCTTAACTTCTATTCACATAAGTATTTTCGGTTTACGGATGGTCCTTTGAACGGTCCTCGGGTTTGTTGCACGCTTTTGCTAATTATGGAGAAAGCAGATGTGCCCCGCGAAATAGCTGGTTTTTCCCAGGAACAAGGACACCCATGAGCCGCATCTGCAGGAGACTTTCTCTTCGTATTTTGTTTATTAACATTGGCTATAACCAATGAGCATCGCCGATCGTTACTCTCACTTTTCTACCGAAAAGTGTGAACAACGAATCTGCGTTCTTAGTTCAAAAAGGGTACACCCACATCGATCTTTCCTCCTAAATAGTACGAGATGGGTCTGATACTGCTCTTACACTCCTCGGACAGTCAAGTCTGCTATTCTAACAAGTTCTCGGCATTCGACGCGCCAACTCTATCAACCCTCGAGTCAATCATTATACTTTCCGAAATGACCAAGTCAAACGATACGACGAAGTCAAATCATTTCTGTCTACGTTCTAAGTGTTGTAATTTGGTGTAAATATATTTATATTATATAACTGTAGACTACTGTTGTACTCAACAACAAACTCCCCTATTATCCCAAAAGAAATAAAGGGATCGCCCTGCTCGTGGTGTCGATTCGTATAATCGTAACGGGAATTTACGACTCCCGTTGACGCGCTACAACGCGATCGCGTCTCCCCGCGACTGGACGAAAATACATAGAATGTTGCTAACAGTGTCTGATAATTTTGGAGCCAATTAAATCTGGACAGGGTGCAGGTTCTATGTGATCAGTTCTAACTACCCAAAGGACAATTAATATTTTCTTCATAATAAAAGTTTGTAATCCTCAAAGTTTTGCTCGTTTGGATTTAGCAGTTTGTGCTTCATAATGCCATATCATACGTTTATAGTGGTTTGATCATATCTGTAAATAGTAACGTTTTATTTTAAATATTTTTAATTGGGATGTGTGGCATGGTAGCCATTAGATTTTGCCAAGCACAGCTTGAGCTATCATTCTAAGCAGGCGTATGTGCGATTTCTAGTTAAGTTTTTTGTTTCAAGTTACTCGTACATATATCATTTTATTCTTGAATGGATAAGATTCGTCAGAGGTAAGCTTGTTTTGTTTTTTATGCTTGTATTAGAAGATTATAACTCCTACGAAAAGTTGTTGCATTCTCCTTTAGTTTTATATATTTCAGACAAGCTGGCATACCTCCGTTTTTTCTTAATGCTCCATGCACACCTTTTTTTTTTTAAAATATTAGGTTGTCCGAAAAGTTTCTTTCGTTTTATAAGGAAATAATAGACGTACAATGTTTTTTTTGTTTTATATTAGTTTATTGAATTATGCACGAACATAATAATAGAGATATAACGAAATAGATCATACCTAATTTAATAAAATAGTATAAAACAGAAATTGTTGTTCATCTATTATCACCTGATGAAACGAAAGACATTTTTCGGACAACCTAATAATTAATCTGCAATTTGTACACTGTTATGATAGTTGTCCGTGTCATCTACGTGCTCTAAATTTATACATAGTTATAGAAAGCGGACCTTCTTCTTTTCACAGATGCCTTCACAGATGGCATATAGCAATTTTCATATAGCAAATAGGAGCAATGACCATGAAAGGCAACCACTTCAAACGCTGCTGGGGTCCGTCATGCTTGTGTCAAAATTGGCAATTCGACACAGGCTAAGTTGACCTTGACTCATCATCATCATCATCATCTTCCCCTCCCCCTTTAGGAAAAGGGGCCGCTATATAGTGACACCCACGTGTAACACACTCCCAAAAAATAATTGCGTACACCGTGTTATGGGGCACAAGGTGGCGCTCCTCTAACTTAATCAATCAAAGCAAGTAAGAAGCAAACCAATAGTACAAAAAATCCCCTCCTGATCTTTGATAGCGGCAAGAAGATACGGAGAAGGCCACTCCAATAGATAATGTCGCAACTGCAAGGGAGGGCAGAAGAACCAACCTTTAGATACAACAAAGGTCCATCACTGCGTGGAGAGGAAATGACGTCCATCCATCATCATATCTGTCATACAAACTCTCTTCCTCCCATATACGGGAAAAATAAACGACGTAAAGTGCTACAACTGCAACGGAAACCACCCAGCCAGCTACAAAGGCTGTCCAGCCAGAAAAATACTCCAACGTAAATTGTTTCCGCCGCTTAGAAGCAGGACATATAACTACCACCACACACAACAAGACAGGGCAGAAGCTGAGACACCAATTAAAGTACAGTACGTAATGAACAACAACCACAACAATATCAACACCACTGGCAGTCGAAGCTACGCGCAAGCAACCAAGGAAGTAACACCCGTAGCCAACCAAAACCACAACAACAACACCAACGACGCTACAGAAATAAAAGAACTATTAAAACAATCCATCAAAAGCACCGACATGTTAACAAGAACGACAAGCGAACTAAACGAAGCATTCAAACAGCAATCATTACAAATCACAGCTATGATACAACTGATAACAATCATGCTAAGCAAAAAGTAAAAACGGACATACTAAAAATAGCTGCCTGGAACTCTAACGGCCTACAACAAAGGGCCATTGAAACCAAAGCATTCCTATACCACAACAACATAGACATACTACTCGTATCAGAGACGCATTTCACAACAAAAAGCTACACAAAAATACCGCACTATACCATATACGATACCAAGCACCCCTCAAGAAAAGCACACGGAGGAACCGCAGTGATAATAAGAAACGACATTAAACACCACCTACACAGCCAAGTTAGTAAAGAACACATACAAGCAACTACCGTTACCGTACAAACTAGCAGCAACCGTCTACAGCTGTCAGCAGTATATGCACCACCGCGACACAAAATTACAGCACAAATGTGGGAAGAATACTTCCAACAACTAGGCGACAAGTTTATCGCAGCAGGAGACTACAACTCAAAGCACACAACATGGGGATCAAGAATCACTACACCTCGAGGCAGAACCCTGGAAAAACACATCAGGAAAAACAATCTCAATATATTATCCACAGGAAGACCGACATACTGGCCGACAGACCTGAGAAAAATCCCTGACCTACTCGACTTTGCAGTCACAAAGGGATTAAACGGAAATAAAATAAATATAGCATCCAGCCTCGAGCTTAGCTCCGACCATACACCCATAATAATAACATACAGAAACAAGCCAATACTCTACAACAACTCAGAGACGCTATGCAACAAATCCACTAATTGGCAAACCTTCAAAGAAATAATTGAAAGCAAAATCAACTGCAACATCCCACTGAAAACGCCCCAACACATCGAACAAGCTGTAACAACACTTACAAAAACTATACAAGAGGCAGCACGGGCAACCACAAAACCAGCAACTACCACTAGACAAACAAAACAAATCCCATCAGACATCCTCGAAAAAATTAGAGATAAAAGAAAAGCGAAAGCAAAATGGCAAAAACATAGAACAAAAGAAAACAAAAAACACCTAAACAAACTCGCAAAGGAAATAAAAAACGAAATAAAAGAGCACAACAACAACGAATTCACAAAGTTCATAGAGTCACTATTTGCACACGAGAACTACAACTACTCACTATGGAAAGCCACAAAAAAAAATAAAGAAGGCGATAAAACCAGTCCCAGCAATCAGAAAAGCAGACAACACATGGGCAAGAAGCAACGAAGAGCAAGCCGAAGAATTTTCCATCCACCTATGCAACACATTTACACCACACAACATCAATAACAGCAACCAGAACAGCCATACGGACGACGACGCGATAGCCACTAGCACTGCAATCGACAAGCAATACACCATACCCAAAACAACAGCACAAGAAATAAGAAACATAATAGAAAAAACAAAAAACAACAAAGCACCAGGAATCGATCTAATCAATGGCAAAATATTGAAAAACCTCCCTCCAAAAGCGATACGGCTAATTACAATAATATTCAATGCAATACTAAGAATACAATATCATCCTACATTATGGAGGCACAAATCATAATGTTACCCAAACCAGGCAAAGACCCACATGAAGCAACATTCTACAGACCAATATCACTACTCCCCGTGCTCTTCAAAATACTAGAAAAAGTAATATACGCCCGACTAAAACCAATAATAGAGAAGGAAAAACTAATACCAGACCATCAATTTGGATTCAGAAATAAACATTCCACCATAGAACAAATGCACAGGCTTGTCAACGAAATAATACACACAATAGAAAACAAACAATATTGTACAGCCCTATTCATGGACATAAAGAAAGCTTTCGACAAAATAAACCACGAAAGCCTAATACAAACAATCAAGAAACAATTCCCGGAAAAAATATACCAAATAATAAAATCATACATAAGCAACAGAACCTTCACAGTAAAAATCAAGGACGCACACTCCGAAGCAGAAGACATCAAAGCAGGTGTTCCACAAGGAAGCGTCCTAGGACCCATACTATACACATTATACACGGCCAACATTCCAACAACTACCAATAGCAAAATACTGACATTCGCGGACGACACAGCCGTGCTAGTCAGGCACACTAACCCTGTAACAACAGCCACCATACTACAAAAACACATCACCAAAATAGAAAAATGGCTACAAGACAAACAAATTAAAGCTAACCGTAACAAATGCAACCACATCACGTTCACACTGAGGAAACAGATAACACCAAACATCTTCCTGAACGGCACGCAAATAACACAAACAAGGCAAGTCAAATACCTTGGACTTCACATAGATACACACTTCGCATGGAAACAGCACATCAAATCAATAATAGACAAGATACAGATAGCAAGGAGACAAATGCACTGGCTAACAAGCCGAAAATCCAAACTAAGCACAGAAAGCAAACTGAAAATATACAAAATAATCATAAAACCAATCTGGACATACGGAATTCCACTATGGGAAACAGCAGCAATGAGCCACATAAACAAAATAGAAACAATCCAAGCCAAAATCCTTAGAACAATGGTAAACGCCCCGTGGTACGTTAGAAACGAGGACATAAGGAAAGACCTCGGAATACCAACGGTCAAGGAGGAGATTACCAGATTCGCAACAAGATACAGAACAAAGTCAAAGTCTAAGTCGGACTCGACTTACTACTCGTGATACTAGGAACGCTTGATTGACTCTTAGCTAATCAGATTGCCAGAAAAGAATGACTTTCCGTCGCGACGACGCTGCAGAGGAAAACTATGATGGGGTGTGCCTAAGGGCACGAGATCATCGGATTCGTCAAAGAAAGCCTCCACTCGGAGGGTGAGGGAAATAGACGCTGCTGTTAATTGGTCAATTTCTATGTTGGCGGTTAGAAAAGGATGCTAGCCGCCCTAGAGAGAGAGTTCCTAGCAGGCAACGTCGTACGTGACCAAATCAGGCTTTCCCATAACTTCCCGCAATAGGTGATAGATTTACGGGCTGATAGAATAAAGACTGTTTGTCAATCTGAAGGACTTTAGTTAACTAAGTCCTAAGATTTTTAACGGTTCCTCAGGTTATCTGAACATAAACTGTAAACGATGCATCGGCATCTGGCGATCATCTGGCCCAAAGAATGGGGTCTGTGTGTGGCGAGCTGCGGGGCTGTTGGAATGTCTTATTGTCAAGTGTCTGTACTGCCAATTCTTTAAAGGAAAGCTATGTTACTTTATATCTCTGTTAGGTGGAATGTTCATTCCGTGACCGTGGCTACGCTCGGCAACCGGTTGTCGCCTCGAGCCTAAACTCATTGTCTCAAGTTTCGAATGACTGTGTCTGGGTTATTTCGTAGATACTACAGTATTGAGGCTTTTCCAAATAATTCCAACGGTGGGGGGGCGGTGTCCTTTCATCTCCGACATATATATATTTTTTTTTTTCTTCACCAACAAGATATAACACTTTACCAAATGTCCGCAAGGACAAATTGTAAAATAACCAAAATAAAATTAAAAAAAAAACTCTCCTCCTTACTCTCTCCTTCCTTTGTGTCTAAGATATAGGTCTGCTAGGTAAGCCTTACTGACGAGTCCTACTAGCAGATCTCGGACAAAACACTTCTCCTTCTCCTTATTTCTAAGCCCCTACATCTGCCTGCTCTATCTGTATCGAGCATTCGAGTATTCTTATAGCGAGTGACTTTGAGCGAACGAAAATTGACTCTGTATTCTGTATTATATATTCAAAAATATTTTTAACACTAGGTTTACGGGACCTGTGAATTTGATGGATTTCAAATTTCGAAATGAAATACCCCAAAAGCCATAGCATTAATTTTAACCATTTTGCATCGTAAATTAAGCATTTTATCCAAAGAATTTATACGCACAATTATTTTTTCCTTTCTAATTTTTGAAATTTGTATGTAGTATACCTACCTGTAAGGAATTCCGTTAAATTGACGGGCTAGCTGATTTCATAAACAATCCGTTTTTCAAAGACAGTGTGCAAGAGTTCCAGTTATTTTTTTTTTTTTATTTTATTTTATTTTGGTTATTTTACAATTTGTCCTTGCGGACATTTGGTAAAGTGTTATATCTTGTTGGTGAAGAAAAAAAAATATAAATAAAAAATAATGTAGCATGTGGGCGGCTACCCCCAGCGGGGTGCCAGCTTCGTTTTTTCTAAGTTATATCTTTTATGAGATCTATTGGGTGTTTCCTTTTTAGTCTTCTTGCGATGTTTGTTGTGTTGCACGTTTCAGCTGCCAGCTGGTTCGGGTGTGTTTCTATCCTTGTTCTGTATCTTGTTGCGAATCTGGTAATCTCCTCCTTGACCGTTGGTATTCCGAAGTCTTTCCTTATGTCCTCGTTTCTAACGTACCATGGGGCGTTTACTATCGTTCAAAGGATTTTGGCTTGCATTGTTTCGATTTTGGTTATATGGCTCATCTTTCTGGAGGATTGGAAAGCCATTCTTCGAGGTTTAACATCATGGAGAGAGTTTCACAACGTTGTGGAGGGTTAAGAACCATTCTACGGGGTCGGACATTGGTGGAAAGCCTTCCACATCGTTGTGGAGTGTTGGAAAACCATTATACGGGGTTGGACATCGTTGTAGAGCGTTCCACAACGTGCGGAGGGTTGGAAAACCATTCGACGAGTGTTCCACAACGTTGTGGAGTGTTGGAAAACCATTCGACGGGGTTGGACATCGTTGGACAGCGTTCCACATACTTCTGGAGGGTTGGAAAGCCATTCTTCGTGGTTTAACATCATGGAGAGCGTTCCACAATGTTGTCGAGGGTTGGAAAACCATTTGACGGGGTTGGACATCGTTGTACAGCGTTCCACAACATTGTGCAGGATTGGAAAACCATTCGACAGGGTTGGACATTGTTGGACAGCGTTCCACAACGTTGTGCAGGATTGTATTATTAACTTATAAGGTTTAAGGTATTAATTTAAAACGTTTAAGCTATTAATTTATTACATTTTAGCTATTTATTTATTACATTTAGGCCATTAATTTATAACATCTGAGCTATTAATTTGTAGCGCTTAAGCTATTAATTTATGACATTTAAGCCATTAATTTATAACAAGCAAGCCGTTAATTGACAACGTTTAAACCATTACTTGAGAACAATTAAAGCATTAATTTGTGATATTTAACCCATTACTTAATAACAGTTACACCATTAATTTATAACAATTAAGCTATTAATTAACAACTTTCAAACAATTCGTTTATAATAATCCAACCAATAATTAACAACATTTAAGCAACTAATTAATAACAATTAAACTATTAATTTATAGCAATAGAAACATTCATTGACAAACATTTAAAACATTAATTTATAACAATCAAACTATTCTTTAAGGAATCAATAAGTCTCTCGCTAATAGCCTAATAAATTCTTTGATAGATCTAACGAAGAATATTATTCGCTATAAAATTAATATTTGTATCACGTACATCGATGCAGGTGCTATTGAAGAAAAACGAGCCATTTTATGTTACTACTATAACGGGTAAATTTACTCGTTTAACTTGAGAGGAATTAAAAAAGAACCTGACTTTTAAGTAAGTATTAAATAAGAATTTTAAATATCGCATATAGTGATGTAGGTGTTATTCAAGAAAGAAGAACATTTAATATAAGAACATTTATTATTTAGCACCTTAACTTATTTCGCAGTAACGTCATCGACTGTCATTAGGCTATCTTTCCCTTTCTGTTCAAACTAATTGATAGTCGAAACCTAATATCAAGGAAGTGTGAATATAGTCTTAGCTTGTGGAAACTATTAAAACGATAAAAATGGACATCCTATTGAATCGTTGAAGACGCCAATTTACAATAAAAATTAAGAAATTGTTCAATTTGATTTTGTTATAATGGAACAACCGTCTTTTGCTGTGTCAAAAGATTGTTACCGTTTGATTGACATCTCGATACTTTGTAAAGGTATATAGGGAACCCGGAAGTGGCGCGCGAGCTCTTTAGTGCCTGAACTGTCGGAGAGTGAACATCAAAGAAGAACTTAAATATGCGGTAAATAAACAAAAAATATTAACAATAACATTGAACTGGTAATTTATAACTTCTAAATCGTTAATTTACAACACTTAAGCTATTAATTTATAACATTTAAGCAATTAATTTATAACATTTAATCCATTAATTTATGACTCTTAAACTATTAATTTACAACATTTAAGCTATTAATTTACAACATTTAAACTGTTATTTTATGCATTCAAGCTATTAATTTACAACATTTAAGCTATTAATTTATAGCATTTAAACTGTTGTTTTATACATGTAAGCCATTAATTTCTAACATTTAAACTATTAATTTATATCATCTAAGCCATTAATTTATAACATTTAAGTCATTAATTTAAAACAATTACTGCATTAATTCTTAACAATTATACCAATAATTTATAACCATATCCTCCCATTAATTCAAAGTAATTATGCTCTTAATTTATAACAATTGTATCACTAATTGGAAGCAACTCTGATTCATTGATTTAAATGAATACTATCAATTCGTTGTGAGTAAATCAATGATTTGTTTTGTTTTATTTAATATTTACGAAATATTTCAAGTCCCTGAAGTGCTATTGTATTCCTATATAGTATTATTTTTTAATTTTAAATTTTAAAGTATTTAATTTCTCATTTCACTATTTCATATAAAACCAGTAGTAACGCAGAGTGTACCTATTGAGTGTCTATGGATGAAATGTAATTTTCCATGTCTGCTCAAAACCAATGAAACAGTCCCGTATTCGTGAAACGAAGGAAGCAAGTGCAATTTAATCGAAGGCAGCAACAACTCACCATTCACCCATTCGCACTGCAATTGGTATCTTGCATGGTTTCGTTTCTTCGATGATAAGTTCAATATTCAAGTATGATTCTGCAGATCCACGTACTACAGCTATTCTAATTAATAAATTTCAATACACGCTACTTCTTTGTTATAAAATAATTTTACATCTCTGCTTTCAATGCTTAAAAACTGTTTATGTAAATGGGACCCGAGCGTAGTTACCTCCTCGTGGTGGGTCCCGGTAATTGGTATCGTTTTCCAAATAATAATACACCACGTACTATTTTGAATATTAGTATTATTATCTGAAAAACGATATCAAGCTAAAAACTCCTTGAATATAGTCTGGTCTTGATCATCCAAAATAGTTTTGGAGATCTAGACTGGACTAATACCCCCCCCCCCACGCGGGGGCATCGCGCGACATCGTGGGACATCGTGGGACACCGTGGGATGCGTGCGTTTTAGCCTTAATTAATCATAAGATAGATACCTATGTTATGTGCATTGTGAGTTCATTCCGTACAAAGATACTTATCCATATTGGAATGAAAAATATAAATCTCGTCGCTCTTGATCCCCTCGCTTACCACATTGGAAAAATTGTTCCCGCGATTTATCGGTTCGCGATCGCTCAGTTCTTTCAAACTGCGGCGTTGCGTACTCGCTCGCGCGTATCCCGGGTACGTGCGGGTCAACGTGCACTGGACAACTCTTTGGATTCATAGGTCGCCCAAGGATACCTCTTGTCTTGGTGACTACTCGACCACTGCTCGTCGTTTGCCTCGAACCGCGGGCGTTGTCATCACGCTGGTGATACCTGTGAATCTGTTGACAATCGAGTCACAGGTTCGCAATCCTGTCCGATTGGTACTTCGGTACTTGGACAGGGACCTGCATTTCACGTCCTCCGTAATTCTGATCGAACCCGTGGGGGTGGACCCCACTGTTCAGTTGGGGCCTTGCCTTCGTAATCCTGTTCAGCGGTCCCTCCCCGAGTTCAATATGTTCAGTTGGAGTGTGTTAAATCGCAGGCCCATTTGCTGGACACTGGTATCATCGGTAAGTGCCATCGACCGTGATAAGATCCAAACGACGTGACAGGAATCGAGCGAAGGTCAATGCTTGGGCTTCCACCGAACCTTAGGGTTATCTGGTGCACGGGGTACGTCACGTAGGTTTGTTAGTTCTTTCGCGAGATCGCGATTACTTTCGTTCCGGGCGATCCGCGGTTTTTCTTCCATAGTCTGATTTTAGGGCTCCTTTTCCATAATAGCCTCATTTCTTTTCTTTCGTTCCAAGTTAGACAAATGTATCTTTGATACGGAATGTTGCCAATAGGGTTGCGAATTATTGTACGATGTTTGTATTGATCGATGTAATTGTTGTGTGTGAGATACATGTTGCGTTGTGTGGGAGATAGATATTGCGTCGCGTAAGCTTTGTTTTACGTTTGTAAAGATTCGTGAAACCGCTGCGTTGGAGATATATGTTTCGCAGTTAGGCTACGAAACAGCTATCTCTTTACGCAGGCCCATGATCACGTAAAGTCAGAACTCGACATTCTTGCTAACAGGTTGAATGTCAAGACCGATGCATAATGTTAAATACATCATGGGCGGATCTCGTGCGTAGTCACCTCCTCGTGGTGAGACCTGGTAATTGGCATCGTTTTCCAAAAATTAATCAGTTGATTAATCTTTGGAAAACGATACCAAGCGAAGAACTACGCACCAGCCCAGTTTGGGTCACCAAAAGCCGCGAAAAGAATTTTGCATGATCTAGACTGGACTGCAACGTGGGACAACATTTTACAGCGTTGGACTCCGTGGGACAGCTTTCAACAACGTTGTGGAGAGTTGGAAAACCATTCGACTGGGTTGGACATCGTTGGAGAGCGTTCCACAACGTTCTGGAGTGTTGGAAAATAATTCTTCGGGATTGGACATCGTTGGAGAGCCTTCCACATCGTTGTGGAGGGTTGGAAAATCATTCTACGTAATTGGAAATCGTTGGATAGCCTTCCACAATGTTGTGGTGTGTTGGAAAAGCATTCTACGTGATTGGAAATCGTTGGAGAGCCTTCCACAACGTTGTGCAGGGTTGGAAAATCATTCTACGTAATTGGAAATCGTTGGATAGCCTTCCACAATGTTGTGGTGTGTTGGAAAATCATTCTACGTGATTGGAAATCGTTGTATAGTCTTCCACAACGTTGCGGAGGGTTGGAAAGTCATTCTACGTTATTGGAAATCGTTGGACAGCCTTCCACAACGTAGTGGAGGGTTGGAAAACCATTCTACGTGATCGCAAATGGTTGGAGGGCATCCACAATGTTGTGGAGGGTTGGAAAACCATTCTACGAGATTCGACATCGTTTTTTTTTTTTTTTAATTTTATTTTGGTTATTTTACAATTTGTCCTTGCGGACATTTGGTAAAGTGTTATATCTTGTTGGTGAAGAAAAAAAAAATATATAAATAAAAAATAATATAGCATGTGGGCGGCTACCCCCAGCGGGGTGCCAGCTTCGTTTTTTTCTAAGTTATATCTTTTATGAGGTCTATTGGGTGTTTCCTTTTTAGTCTTCTTGCGATGTTTGTTGTGTTGCACGTTTCAGCTGCCAGCTGGTTCGGGTGTGTTTCTATTCTTGTTCTGTATCTTGTTGCGAATCTGGTAATCTCCTCCTTGACCGTTGGTATTCCGAGGTCTTTCCTTATGTCCTCGTTTCTAACGTACCACGGGGCGTTTACCATTGTTCTAAGGATTTTGGCTTGGATTGTTTCTATTTTGTTTATATGGCTCATTGCTGCTGTTCCCCATAGTGGAATTCCGTATGTCCAGATTGACTTTATGATTATTTTGTATATTTTCAGTTTGTTTTCTGTGCTTAGTTTGGATTTTCGGCTTGTTAGCCAGTGCATTTGTCTCCTTGCTATCTGTATCTTGTCTATTATTGATTTGATGTGCTGTTTCCATGTGAAGTGTGTATCTATGTGAAGTCCAAGGTATTTGACTTGCCTTGTTTGTGTTATTTGCGTGCCGTTCAGGAAGATGTTTGGTGTTATCTGTTTGCTCAATGTGAATGTGATGTGGTTGCATTTGTTAGGGTTAGCTTTGATTTGTTTGTCTTGTAGCCACTTTTCCATTTTTGTGATGTGCTCTTGTAGTATTGTGGCTGCTGTTACAGGGTTAGTGTGCCTGACTAGCACGGCTGTGTCGTCCGCGAATGTCAGTATTTTGCTATTGGTAGTTGTTGGAATGTTGGCCGTGTATAGTGTGTATAGTATGGGTCCTAGGACGCTTCCTTGTGGAACACCTGCTTTGATGTCTTTTGCTTCGGAGTGTGCGTCCTTGATTTTTACTGTGAAGGTTCTGTTGCTTATGTATGATTTTATTATTTGGTATATTTTTTCCGGGAATTGTTTCTTGATTGTTTGTATTAGGCTTTCGTGGTTTATTTTGTCGAAAGCTTTCTCTATGTCCATGAATAGGGCTGTACAATATTGTTTGTTTTCTATTGTGTGTATTATTTCGTTGACAAGCCTGTGCATTTGTTCTATGGTGGAGTGTTTATTTCTGAATCCAAATTGATGGTCTGGTATTAATTTTTCCTTCTCTATTATTGGTTTTAGTCGGGCGTATATTGCTTGTTCTAGTATTTTGGAGAGCAAACATGAATAAAAGATATACAATCTATTAAAACGTAAAATATACACTGGAAAGTACTTCCTAGTGGGACAAGGTTAACTTGGAGGTTCTGTAGAAAATCCATGTTCAGGATATTAATGTGTCTGTACCAACAGGTGTACAAGCAGGTACATTACACACTGACCTTGAACTTGTTTTGCTGACTTCATTTATTTTATATTTTAAGATATGCTGTACGCGTTATGGTAAAACAGAAAGAAATGGACATACTCTCTGCTATTCCAAAAAGTGACTATGTTGGAGTGAGTTGTGGTAATAATGTTCCCATCTCTTGACACTTCCATAGAATTTGGAATTGCTGGAAAATCTAACCTTCTTACTTCTTGACCACTCTTTCTGTCCCAAACTCTCAATGTTTTGTCATCGCCACAGGTAATTAATGCAGTATCATTATTGAAAAACGTAACATGCCTGATGCCAATTTTATGACCCGAGAATACCTGTTGATGTTAATGATTAAATAAAACAGTACTAAATATTATATCTTTATAAAATATAATTATAGATACACGATAATATCTACCTGTGGTGCTGCATCTGGTTTGTTAAGATCATAAATTCGCACAAGTTTCTCATTAGAACTTGTGCACAAATAATTAGAATCAATGCTGAAGTTGACAGACTTTACAATATGTTTGTGTTGAAACGAATGAATTTCTTCTCCTTTAATTGCATCCCAGACTTTAGCATTAAAATCCGCAGCTCCTGAAGCAGCTCTTGTAGCCGTCGTTAAGAAGCATCTGGAAGAGTCGGTTGACAACAAGCGAGCGTGCGAGTAGGTTTACGAGGTCTTCAGAGTATAACATATGTGTATAACTGTTGTGTGTTGAACAAAGTGAACTATTTGAATTTCCGAATCCCTTCTATATCTTTACACTAAGTTATTAAATTCATAGTTTAATAAACAGGATATACAGGGTGCGCCGTTAGAATTCGGACAGAATTCAATTTGTAGTTCCCACCATATTAGAATTCAGATGTTTGTGCTGATTGACTCTGAAGTTAGTTAAATATGTCAATAAGTCTTCTATAACCTCAAAATGACAGAACTCGTTAAGCAAAACCCGGAATACGATAGAAGAGCGGCGATTATAGAAAGTCTTCGCGCCGGGTGGAAGCCAAAGTGAATCGGAGGAACGACCGTTGGCTGGCCCACAATCTCGAAGATGTTCCTGTTGTGGGCAAAACCAAATTTCCAGCAAGTGTTCACGTTTTGAGCGTTGTCTCAAGTGAGGGCGACGTCATGCCTCCGCACTTCTTCCAAAAAGGCGAAAGAATCACAAAGGAGGTTTATTTGGAGGTCCTGAAGACAGTAATAAAGCCGTGGATGGAAATTACGTCTTCTGGAAGGCCGTATTTATTTCAACAAGATGGCGCACCTGCTCACACAAGTCATCTTGTTCAAAATTGGCTCTCTGACAATGTGGACATGTTTTGGTCGAAAGATTTCTGGCCTCCTAACAGTCCCGACCTAAACCCATTGGACTATTACGTGTGGGGCGTTATCGAGAGACAAACTAATAAATGCAGGCACCCCAACGTCAACTCCCTACGAGCTGCTATCGAGTCAGAATTCGCGACAATTAAACGCGACCAGTTGAAGTCAGCGTGCTCGCGCTTTAGAGCAAGAATAGAGCAGGTCATAGAGGCAGAGGGTGGTTACATAGAATAAAAGTTCTCAGCAAGGACCCTTTAAATGAGATATAACAACATTTTCATGTGTTTTTGTGTATTGACTTAAATAAACAACTTTCTGCACAAAACTTCTTTTGTCCGGATTCTAACGGCGCACCCTGTATACAAGGCACTTGTTCAGTTCAGCCTCACAATCTTCAATTTTGATGCACAAAGGAAATATTAATTGTTCATAAAGAACGACCTGCACTTTTTCTGGCAAACTATTGCCTATATAAAAATTACATTAAATTTGGAATAATATTGCTTTGCGTAGGTTCTGATAATAAAACAATTGAACTATTTTTAACTGGCATTTGATATATCTATATCAACTATTTCTTCTTTCAGCAATGCCCGTTTGTCTTCTTTACTAGTAGCTTGTCGTTTACCACCAACTTTACGTTTACCTCTATTGAGTACACCATTTTCTTCTTTACCCATGATACGCAAAATTTGCGTTTGATCAGAACTTTCTATCTGTGCGATCGAAATATCACGAACAACACTTTCAGCTGACGGTGCTTCTTCTCCAGCAGTATAGAGCATTGCCTTCATTTCCTATTAACCCAAAGAGGTCATTTTAATTAATAGTGTTCTGATCTTTCATTGTACAGAATGTCTCAGAATAAGTAGGAAATATTTTGGGAGTGGCTTCTATATACAGTGCTGGACAAAAATATTGGCACAGCATGATTGTTATGATAGAAATGCTTATAACTACTAAACAAATTGATTTAAACAAAAAACTTTTTGACGTATTTATTTATTATCTATTCTAGTTTATTACATAACAAGAGCAACAATATAAATAAAATAATACGCAAAATAATAACAAAAATATATTTTTTGAACATTTTATGGGTGGACAAAACTATTGGCACAGTAGAATATTTACGCTTATAACTAATTACATAATAAACTTCTAATATTTTGTTGGCAGTCCTTTTCTTTTAAGGACTTCCTTTAATCTTCTGGGCATCGAGTGGACTAATTTTTTAGTGAATTCAGGTACAATATTGCTCCATTCCTGCAGAAGAACTTTCTTCAGTTCAGACTTGCTTGTGATATTATGTTTCCTAATTCTTTTTTCCAATTCGTTCCACACGTGCTCAATGGGATTCATATCGGGACTTTGAGGTGGTGTGTTTAATGTGTGGGCAGTATTATATATTATCCACTGACGAACAATATACGCCATATGTTTAGGATCTCGATCCTGCTGAAAATAGAAATCCCTGGGGAGGTTTAATTTTTGAGTACTTTTCAAAAGATTTTGCTTGAGTATATTTAAATATACATATTTATCCATTATCTCATCAATGAATATAAGTTCTCCTACACCCGATGATGCCATACATCCCCACACCATTAAACCACCACCCCCATGTTTCACGGTGGCTTGCAGATTCAGTTCGTCCATCTCTGTGTTGGGTTTTCGCCATACTAATATTCTGCCGTCAGATTTAAAAATATTAAACTTACTTTCATCTGAAAACATGATCTTTTCCCAAAAATCAGTATCTTTCGTAACAAACTCTTTCGCGAATTCCACTCTTTTCTTTTGGTTTATTTTACTGATGTAGGGCTTTCTTCGTGCTGCACGGGCAGAATAACCGGCATCCTTCAATACCCTACGTACAGTTTTGGTACTTACTTCTTTTTCACACTCAGCTTTTAACATCGAAGCAATTTCAGTCGAATTAGTTTTTGGATCCTTCTTTACAATATTTACGATTTTCCTTTTTTCTCGAATTGTTACCTTAGAAGGGCGACCACTCCTAATTTGATTCTCTAGATTTTCTTCACTTTTAAAGCGTTTTATGTTCGTCAGTGGATAATATATTGTTCGTCAGTGGATAATATATAATACTGCCCACACATT
This sequence comes from Bombus pascuorum, assembly GCF_905332965.1. Lineage (NCBI taxonomy): Eukaryota > Metazoa > Arthropoda > Insecta > Hymenoptera > Apidae > Bombus > Bombus pascuorum. The sequence continues at coordinate 463,203 of NW_026869752.1, read as the reverse complement.
AAACACACCACCTCAAAGTCCCGATATGAATCCCATTGAGCACGTGTGGAACGAATTGGAAAAAAGAATTAGGAAACATAATATCACAAGCAAGTCTGAACTGAAGAAAGTTCTTCTGCAGGAATGGAGCAATATTGTACCTGAATTCACTAAAAAATTAGTCCACTCGATGCCCAGAAGATTAAAGGAAGTCCTTAAAAGAAAAGGACTGCCAACAAAATATTAGAAGTTTATTATGTAATTAGTTATAAGCGTAAATATTCTACTGTGCCAATAGTTTTGTCCACCCATAAAATGTTCAAAAAATATATTTTTGTTATTATTTTGCGTATTATTTTATTTATATTGTTGCTCTTGTTATGTAATAAACTAGAATAGATAATAAATAAATACGTCAAAAAGTTTTTTGTTTAAATCAATTTGTTTAGTAGTTATAAGCATTTCTATCATAACAATCATGCTGTGCCAATACTTTTGTCCAGCACTGTACCTAAACCATAAAAAGTTCATATGAGGATATGTCCTATTTGACTTTCTTTTCAAATTATAACGGTTTTTCTTTTGCAATTCATATTTCTTTCCGTAGACAAGTATTGTGTTTCTCAAGTTTCCAGCAAATACAGACTACATCTGGATATTTAAATATGGTAAGACAGTCATTGGTAAGATATCTGCAAGCTTGTATTGGAATATAAAAATACCATCTCAAATACCTTTTATGAAAAGCAGTATATAATGTAGTATACAAAATAAAAGAATAAAAATTAAATCCACTATAACTCGAAAACAAACTCAAGTAAGATATATTTATATAAAGTCTTTCTATTGTTTATATATGCAGAAGCTACTCCTAAAATATTTCCTACTTATTCTGAAACACCCTGTGTATCTCCATTAGCATAGAAATAAATTTTTAACAAAGACAATTAAAATATAAATATTTTAATTTCCAAGGCTATTTTATTTTACCTCATAGCTTATGTATTGCTTACGCCATTCAGGCGTAATGTGAGCAGACAGATGTTCTGCAAACTTCATCTTGCTTCAATTGATGCAATAATCTGCAATAAACAAATTCGTTTAAATTATTGCTAAAGCGATATAAATATATAATATTAAAAATTTCCATAAAATAATTATGTATATAATAAAGCATACATAAAAGAATGAGATATATAAGTGAAGTACAAAGTGAGAAAATCATATATTATAATTGAAGAAACTTTTTTATTTCTATAGTCTATATATCTTCATAAACAACATTTACTCGATGTATTAATTTATTATTACGAACAGCGTATACCAAAAAAATAACAATATAATAAAATGAGCAAAGTGAAATATTATGATAATATAATTGCAAAGTAGAAAATGAAAAGATGAACAATTTAATCAAATGTTTCGTTTCACGCTCGTCTTTAAGGAATTAAACCACGAAAGAGGTCACATACACATATAATGCACTTAAAACCTTTGTCGGCAGTACTAAATCAATATTTTCTGAATTCGTTTACTTCATGATAAATTATTATTACTTACATATTGTAAAGATATAGGAGGGATTCGGAAATTCAAATAATTCACTTTATTTCACACACAACAGTTATACACATGTATTATACTCCGAAGACCTCGTAAATCCACTCGCACGCACGCTTCTTGTCAACCGACTCTTCCAGATGCTTCTAAACGACTGCCAATTGTCCTTTGCCTCACTCAGGCCTGGACACGCACTGACGCTTGAACACACACACATTCGCATGTACAGTGTAACTGTATCATCTTCCTGACGCATATGTCGGAGATGAAAGGACACCGGGTTTCCGTTGGAGTTGCTTGGAAAACCTCAATACCGTAACATTTAAGAAATAACCCAACACAGTCATTCGAAATTTGTGACAATGAGCCTTTGGGCTCGAGGCGACCATCGGTCGCCGAAGCGTGGCCACGGTCGCGGGATGAACGTTCCGCTTAACAGAGATATGAAGTTACATAGCTTTCCTTTAAAGAATTGGCAGTACCGACACTTGACAATAAAACATTGTAACAGTTCCGCGGCTCGTCACACAGAGACCGCATTCTTTGAGTAAGATGATCGCCAGATGCCGATGCATCATTCACAGTTTATGCTCAGATAGTCTGAGGAGCCGCTACAAATCTTAGGACTTAGTCCTTCCGATTGACAAACAGTCTTTGTTCTATCCGCCCGTAAATCTGTCACCTATTGCGGAAAGATATGGGAGATCAGATTTCCTCACGTGCGACGCTTCCCGCCAGGAACTCTCTCTCAAAGGCGGTTAGCATCTTTTGCTAACCGCCGATATAGAAATTAACTAATTAACAGCAACGCCCATTTCCCTCACCCTCCGTGTGGAGGCTTTCTTTGACGAATCCGATGATCTCGTGCCCTTAGGCACATCCCATCATAGTCTTCCTCTGCAGCGTCGTCGTGACGGAAAGTCATTCCCTTTCTGGCAGTCTCATTAGCTATACGCCTAGTGTGCTTGTACGATCGGTGAATAATCTACGAGTCGAATCCGACTTAGACTTCGAAGCAAAGTATATTCGTTATCCCGTGGACCGTGGATTCGCTTTATCGAACCTAGGGCCATTGTCATTAGCGTCCAGCTACCGCGTCCGATTGTCAATCTTGTATCAGCCATACTTGTGTAATAAATATCGGTGCGACAACCATGAACAACATTGGTGAAGATTCATTAAACGCCCCTAACGCCAACCCGACACATATATATGGATGTCTTTATTCTTACTTCTTATGTTTAACTGTCAAGCTTTACACGACACATAGCACCATTGTTTCTTCATACGTACAGGCGATATTCATTAGACGGCTACAAGTCTTTTTATTACTTAATTTAGAACGTTTTTCGCAAATATAGATAGCTTCTAGTGTCCATCTGTATAGTAAGGATTGACGAGAATTTTCCGATTAAATACCTTTGATAATGTCATCGCTCGAAGATTTATTTCAGTTAGATAAAATGCTTATATGTGATATGTATATAATCTATAATAGTTATATGCAGTTTATAATGTTAAGCATTCATATTTCGATTCTTACTTTACAAAAAAAGATTTTGTTTATATGTTTACGTACATATGTATACATGCATATTGAATGTAAAAAATATATCCTCATATATATATATATGTATATTGTTTTTGTACAAACGTTTTATTTTTATTTTTTTTAACCGAATTATATCCATCAAATAGTTGATTATATATAAGAAAGTAGAACTATAGCACACAAATAATTACGAACATTTTTATTTGAAGTTGGCTATGTGGATTTTTGTATTTTTTATCAGATATTGAGACAATCTTTTATTATATTATTACCCTCAGAATATTCTCTCAATTAACATTTACTTTGAATTTAATTTTTGATATAAATAAAACATTTTTTCGATCTTGTCAAGCATTTTTAAATGTTATAACAATAATAAAATTTTATTAAATATATATGTGAATTCAATCTTCTACTTTGTAAAAGATTGCAACATGCACAAATATATACTTAAATATATATAAACGGAACTATTAAATATATAAAAAATAAAATATTATAATATCATAAGATAAATAGTATAATGCGTAGAAAAATGTATAAAACATTAAAAATATAGTTTTAGTAGATTGTATGATAATTATCTTTTAAGAAGTAATTATGTGTATGTATAATCAATAATAGAAGAAGATTCTTAATGTAACTCTTTTCAAATGAAAAAAAAAATTGGATTTTATTCATTATAACATATTTAATCTAATTAATATCCAGTACAACAAAAAGTAATACAAGACAAATAAGTGTACTTACGAGTTACGTTAACAATTAACACTACAAAGTTTACATTGATAATATTTTAACTACATGTATCATTTATTTAAAATCTAAAATGTTTTCATATATTTAGAGCCATTTTTGGTAATGTTATCTGGAACTTTTGTATCTGTCTTTTTTTCACGAACTATTTTCGTAAAATGATTTATGCGCTTTTATTTGCTAACTTATACTCGTGTATATGATATACATATATATATATTTATTGTAATAAACCGTTTTATAGGGGGCGCTATACAAAAAATGCACATACTATATCAGCTATACATATAATATATATATATATATTAGACTGCACGTACTACAAGCTGCTACAAGTCAAGTTAACAATACACATATAGTGCCTTTGCAAAGCAGCAAAATTGTTCATCACATCAAGGTTACAAATTATAATGTTTTCTCTAAATATTGTATATATTAAAACGAACTAAGTAAATTATTCAATAAGTACTATAAAGAAAAAGAAGCTCTAAACAGGAAAGAACAACTTATCATTACTATAAAATTTGTAAGTACATTCCTCTGCTTTTTATATTTATATTCTTTTAGTTTTATCATGTTGGAAAGATTGGAATTTTGTTCCAAGCATGGTTTCAAGTTAATAAATTGTAGTACTCATATATAAAAAACACGTGTAAATTTGTACAAGAATAATATTAGTGCCTATATTATAAGAACTAATTTTAAAAATATCATTTCTGTAAATAATAAATGTAAGACAACTTGTATTTTAAAAAGGTAGTATTAACTATGTTATCGTTATGTTTTAATTTATTAGAGAATAAAATTGATAAAATAATATTCGTAATATATTAATTTTTTATGTGTAATATAAATAATAAATTTAGTTTTTATTTTTTCAGAATGCATATTTTATAGTTTATCCAAACCTAGGATACTATGAACCGTTTACTACTATTATTATTCTTCGTTAATTTTATAAATAATAGTATATCATGGGAGACTTTTATGAGGGGTCGAAGCAAATATGGTAATCTAGGTGCTCCAATTTTATCTGAAGATCATGAACTTCCAAGTGCTAAATGGTTTACACAGTTTCTAGATCACTTTGATCCAACTGATGCGCGTGTTTGGCAACAGGTAATAAGAATATATTAAATATTTCTTAATTTTTATTTTATAATATAAATCTTTTTATTATTTTTTCAGAGATATTTCGTAAACGTTAGGTTGGGGTTAGGTTGGAGAGCACTATAAGAAAGGTGGTCCAGTATTTTTGATGATAAGTGGTGAAGCTGCAGCAAATGCTAAATGGATGGCAGAAGGTCAATGGATCGAATATGCTAAGCAATTTGGGGCGCTATGTTTTCAAGTGGAACACCGCTTTTATGGACAAAGTCATCCTACTTCGTATGTAACATTGTTTATAAAATATATAATTGATACATTTTAAGTTATAATGTTACGTTTTTGTTATCTGCAGGGATCTCGGCGTGAAAAATTTAATGTATCTTTCATCGCAACAGGCACTTGCAGATTTGGCTTACTTTATAGAATTCATGAATATTAATTACAAGTTACCAGCTGGTACTAAATGGATTGCATTTGGAGGATCATATGCTGGATCATTAGCTGCTTGGTTGCGTAATAAATATCCTCATTTAGTACACGGGGCTGTTTCTGCTAGTGGTCCTTTATTAGCAGAAATTGATTTTCAGGGTAAATATAAGATACACTTAAATATAAAAAATATTTTATTTAAAACAGAAGTGTTTTATATTAATAATTATACTTTATAGAATACTTTGTTGTTGTTGAAAATGCCCTCAAAGAATATTCTGAAGCATGTGTAAATGCAATACTAGAAGCAAACAAACAATTTCATATAATGTTACATCGTCCTATCGGTCAACAAGGAATAGCTAAAAAATTTATGCAAGTAAAAGTAAAATTCTTCATTTACAAATCAAATATATCATTATTGAAAAATTATTTTTACTTATAGTTTATGTGATTCAATCAACGAACATACCAAACGTAATGATATTTCGAATTTGTATGAAACAATAGCAAGCATCTTTGCTGGTATTGTACAGTACAATAAAGACAATCGTAATAATTCCGCAATGGCTAATTTAACTATCGATAGTGCCTGCGACATATTAACGAACGAAACATTGGGTATTGCTATTGACAGACTTGCAATTTTGAGCACTAAAATATTACAAGCATCAGAAAAAAAGTGTTTGAATTATATGTATAATAAAATGATTCATAAACTTCGGAACATAACATGGGCTAGCGAAGAAGCAGAAGGGGATAATGTATTTTTTTACTTATACTATTGCTGTTTTAATTTTTATTTATTGTATTTTAAAATATATTTCTTGTAGGACGTCAATGGACGTACCAAACGTGTACAGAATTTGGATTCTTTCAAACTTCGACAGCACGCCCAAAATTATTTAGTGAAACTTTCCCAGTAGATTTCTTTGTGCAACAATGCATTGATATATTTGGCCCAAGGTTTATTTAAAATTACGATAAATACATTTCTCAATTATGATAAATCATTAGCTATAAAATTATAACATTTCCGTATTCTAACAGGTACAATATTCATTTGCTGAATTCGGCAGTGAATAGAACAAATATTCTGTATGGAGGATTAGATTTAAAGACTACAAATGTAGTATTTGTACATGGATCAATTGATCCTTGGCATGTTTTGGGAATTACAAAATCAGCAAATCCGGAAATACCTGTCATTTATATTGATGGTGTGTACATATTAATTGAAATTTTTCATTTTTCGTGTAATACAAAAAATTTATTTATTATTATGACCATAGGTACTGCTCATTGTGCCAACATGTATCCTCCTTCCAAAAATGATCCACTTCAGTTGAAAGCTACCAGAGTTGAGGTTGGACATTTAATAGATGAATGGCTGCATAATTAAATATGATATTTTTAACGCTGTGTGTGCTACATTTAACTACTTTATGATAAGTAGTTTTTTATTTTTTTAAACAAAAATGATGTATTAAAAGAATTAAATTTATCTTATTAACTTTTTGAACAATTTGTATTTTCCTTTATGAACTTCTGTGAAACAATTATGATACATAAATATTTTTAGTTGAAACAATTCGTGCATAACTAAGACTAAAACTAACTATGTACGTACATAACAAGTTACTGAAGATACACGAGTGTTCACCATTCTGTGTTTATGTTTAAACAACTAGAATGCATGTATAGATACAATTAAACAAGTTTGCCCATAATGGCACTATTACAATTTTTTGTAGATTACTGAAGTATTAAATAAATACATGTACAAACTTACTACGAATATCTTACGTCAGTCAATGAATAAATACATATCTATTAATTATATATGTTTTATTCTTGACAAGCATGAGAAAAGATGTTCAACTGGTTAAAATAATACTAAACACAAATAATTTATTAAGGTGTTTTAAAATCTGCAAAAACAGATCCGACATGAATTTGAATAAGTGCAAAGTGTCTTAAAATGAGCACCATAACTAAATGAATTTTGATTCTGATATGTATAGCGTCGGCCTTTCCTTAACGGTACCATCTTCGAATATCGTTTCGTTATGAGTTTGTTCGATTCCTTTAAGGCGAGGCCAAGGTGCCCATTACAGATATTGATCAACCGAGTATGCGTATGATTTTCATAAAATATTGTCAATCCTATTATAATCGAACATTCTTATAATAGTTTGTATCGAATTCGTTTAAAAATTATTAGAATTCGTTTGATCAGTAATTATACATATACATATATTACTTTCTCATTTTTTTGGCATATCCTTCGATCAACTCGTGATCCTCCTACATTCACAACTTTCGTCTTTGACTTACGCTACTGCAGTATACGGTATTTACATTACGTAACAAGGTAGTAGTAAATAATTTACTGTATAACAGAACAATAAATGTAGGATGAATTAGTTTTTCTATCTATGAATCACGCTTAAAAATTCTCCTACGCAACGTTTGAATTGTTCACCATGTTGTTTTAAGTTTCCATTTTAAATGGAGTTACAAATTATTTCATAAATGATATAGCAGAATACATGGATGGATGGTGATTTAATGCTAAAAAGAAGATGAAATATAAGAAAATTTATCCACATGAAACTTTATTTCTAAAAAAAATGATTTTAAATATTTGTCAAACGTTTGTTATGATATATATGCATTTGGTAATATTTTATTTTACTAATTTCTTCGTCAAATGACTACAAAATATTGTTCTAAGAATATTAGACATACATATACATATTTCTTGAAAAAATTTGGGACAAAGATTTATAATTCATGTTAAATATACATTCTTCTAAGTAAACTTTGAATTGTAAATGGAAAACAATATACATTTTTGATATTCTAACTTAGAATTAGCTGAATTACTAGAAACAGTTAGTTGAATTTTAAACACAAGATTTTATACATGTTTCAAAATGTATATGTGTAATTTAGATCTAGAATATTATAGAAAATGTCAACGATCCACCTCAAAAGATTTTGAGATAGATGTGCTTTTCTATAAAAAATAAAGTTATTTAGAAATTAAAATTGAAATTAAAGCAATGTATGAATTCATCAATTTTTTTCTTAAAGAATCAGATCAATATATAAAATTCACATACTACTGTATTGAAGAAATAAAAAAGAGATGTTCTTATATATAAAAATACACATACACAAGAAGTATTTCACTTATGTAAACAAATTTGTCTGTACAAATATTTTTAAATCCAAATATTACCAAATAAACATTCAATTAATTATATCTTTCACATTCAACAAATAATCAAAAATACATTTGCTGAAATTAAAACTCTATATTGAAAGAAATTTACCTTACATTTTGTACGTATTTCCTAACATAAAGTCACCATCTTCCAGTGCGTCACCATTTATAAAATATGCATACAGCATAAAAAATACAACTTGCTCGTGATCTAATCGCGACTCGTCACAATAATCGATTCACCGAAAATCTCAAAAAAATAAGCGGTTCTAGGTAACCGATTTTATGTTTAGTATCTGTGATGAGACTGAGACTGCCTCCACTCGGGCGTAGAGTTACCGTGGTGATGATGATGATGATGATGATGATGATGATGGCGTTTCTTGTCAGAAATGCTGGCGTGCTTGTTAGACGGGTACGTGGCTACATCGCTCACAACTAATTCTGAACCATCTCTCTCGGTGTTGTTGCCACGGTAATTTTCTCGGTATCCTGGTTCATCCAGGGTCTCCTTGCGACGAAGAGGAGGATGATTGGTCTTATGACCGGCCGTCTCATGCAGATTTTCCCAAGCTTGATGGTAATATCGATTCAGTCCTCCTCGACTCTCAGAGGAACTGCTTCCAAAGCTGGCCACGGTATTGCAATCTGGAGATGCACGGTGTCGGTAATGCTTGCTGCTTCTACCGCGATTTCTGTGTGAATAGTTTAACAAATATTTATTATTATTTCAACTTCGAGACCTTTATGCATAATGATTTACTGGTAATATCTGTAGGTTGACAAAATGATAAGTTGTACAATTTTTCTATTTTATATAGAACATTAGTCGAATAAGACTATTGAATGGTAATTTGTTAAATTGATGTACAGAAGTAGTTTTCTAGAAAACTAATGTATAGAAGGTAACTTATAATTTGTAATATGTAAAATTTCACTAATAACATTAGTTGTATTGTGCAAGAGGGGCCAAGTAATATTTTATATTACTGTTTTATTTTTCTAACTTGAAAACAATACAATATTATTGTTGTGTTTAATTTATACACCTTGGATCTAAATTTATAGCATAAATGAAGTCAGGAGAGATTCTCTAGTTCAAAATAACACGAAAATAAAAAGATAAAATTGCGTCGAAGATTTCATTTTATAGAAAATCGTGTTTGGAAACTTATCACATAGGTATTCATGTATTTGATTGATTTTCGACTGGGTAGGAGTAAGGAATTGACAGGATGTTATTCTACATACGAAAATAAATTAAATTTTTTCGACCCGAAAATATAGAATAAGATTTATTCGCTTAGAGTTTAATTTTCAAGAAAATAAAATTTGAAAGTTTGTTGAATATGCGATTTCTTGACCGAATAGGATCAAACTTTATTTTCTTCAAAAGGAAGCTTCAAACGAAAAATTTCTATTTTACATTTTTATACGTAAAATAGTCTCTTGTCGATTATTTATTCCTGTATAGCTGGGAATGAAGCAAATATATATGTACTTGAAAAGTAACACATATACATTTTTTCGAAAATAAATGCTTCGATGTAATTTTGTTATTTGTTACGGCGGGCTAGACGGTCAGTGCGACGTACCTTTCGGTCTGACCGCCGACGCCTATCTCTCGTCAAACTGACCTGCAGTAACCTAAGGAACCACCATAAACCGAATCTTTTCAACTTAATTTCGATTCATACAAATATTATTCGGTTTATGGATGGTCATTTGAACAGTCATTAGGTTTATTGCACTCTCTTGCTAATTACGGGGAAAGCAGATGTATCCCGCAAGACCAAGGCCACCCATGAGCCAAATATGCAGGAGACTTTCTCCTCGCATTATGTTTATTAACTTCGGCTATAACCAATGGGCATCGCGGATCGTGTGAACAACGAATTCGGGTCCTTGGTTCGGTAAGGGCACACCCAAACCGATCTTTCCCCCTAAATGGCATGAGATGAGTCAGTCAAGTACAATTCTAGCCACCGAGGCAGTAACTTCAATTCACGCCAACGAGACAGTCGATTCTTGGCGTCAACATACTTCGGACGGTTCTTGCACTCATTCGGCAAGCTAGTCTAATAGTTTCACACGATATCGGGATTCATCGCGTTAACCGGTATCAATGTCAACATATTTCTATATACGTTCCAAGCAAGTACAATTCTAGCCACCAGGCAGTAACTTCAATTCACGCCAACGAGATAGTCGATTCTTCGCGTCAACATACTTCGGACGGTTCTTGCACTCATTCGGCAAGCTAGTCTAATAGTTTCACACGATATCGGGATTCATCGCGTTAACCGGTATCAATTTCAACATATTTCTATATACGTTCCAAGTGTTGTGAAAAGTGCGAAATAAATAAAAATATATAACTGGAGACTACAGTTATTTCAATATAACCACCCCTATTATCGTAACTGAAATCAGGGGATTGCCCTGCTCGCGGTGTCGATTCGTAGATCGTAACGGGAATTTACGACTCCCGTTGACGCGCCTAACGGAGACGCGTCTCCCCGCGAAAGGACGAATTAACATTATTTTTATTTTGAATTTAGAATCTCGCTGATTTCATTCGTTTTAGACCCATAGTGTATTTCTAATTAATAATTTATGATCTTCCTTCTTTCTTCTTAGGAACATATATATACAGTAAGCAAGATATATATGCGGTTTGTTGTATTATCGATTTGGCTTTCAGATATTTAGATTGTTCCTTATAGAAAATTCTTATTCAAATATTTCTGGTTTTTATTATAACACTTAAGTTGAGAAACTGAAGCCAAATCGATTGTTTCATTTTGTATTACGTATGTTTGTTTGGGAAACATAATTTAGCGAAGTGTAATTGAAGCAATTTGTAGTGAAATCATTAGCAATACCATCACCAATTTGAAGATGGAAGGAGCACCAAATAGTTAGATATAGATATATTAGGAGTTTATTATAATTTAAATCTCTTGTGATTTTTATTAAAATTATTTTACTATATATAGTGAGCCATTTTCTAGTAATCATCGCATTTTTCCTTCAGCATAGCTTATTGTACAACCAGAAACTTTATGAAACATTATCAAACTATGCTATTAAATAAATTTTAATATTCACAGATATAATTGTGAATACAGAGATAGTAAATTTTAATTTGTTGAGATTATACAAATATGTTTAGTTGTCAATTTAAAGTTCTATATTTACAGTAACTTCCAAAATTGTTGTAACACTCTTTAAAACTGAATAACTGCTTAAAAATAGGACCGCACGGTTTGAATATTTTTGATAAGTTAGGAGGATTGGTTTACTAGATGACGTATAAAAAAAGTTCTAAAAAAATTACAATTGGTTGGAATCGTCAAGAAAAAAAGTAAGGATCGCATTTCCCAAAATTTTTTCTTGGAATTGTAATGAAACTTTAAACAACATTTCGAACATTTCTATCAGTTATACATGTACATATATGCCGAAAATTTTATTAAAATTGGTTGACGCGAAAACAAGCGACAGGCACCGAAAGACGTAAATTTCAGGCCATTTTTCACCATCTTTAAACGTTTGCAGCTCATAGCAACGTTAACCGATTTCGATGAAATTTTCAGCATGTATGTAACTGATATAAATGTCTAAAATGTATCGTTTCAATTTTCATTACAAGCTCAGACAAAGAAGTTGCGGAAAATATAATGTTTACTTTCTTTCTTGGCGATTCCGACCAGTTGTAGTTTTTTCAAAAAATTTTTTTATACTTGATCTAGTAAAATAATCTTCCTAATTTCTAAAAAAAATCCAAATCATTTGGTCCAATTTTAAAAAGGTTATTCAGTCTCAATGGGTATGGTAATTTTGAATGTCGCTGGAATTTTATACATTCAGTTTTATCGTATTCAGTCATAATTATATCATGCTATTATTTCTTATTATTTAAGCCTATAAATATCAGTTAATTAAAGTTATCTGACAATTTAATGATGCTCCACGTTTTTAACCCGAAGTAATAGAAGAGTTATAACAAATATAACAACAGGAAGTATTTTTACGACCAATGAAATATCGAAATACAAATAATTAAATGAAAGTTTGAAAACAGTTGAATATGTGCATTAGTACTAAATTGTTGAAACAATTCACATGTATTGAACAGAGGGAACATAGTGGGAAATAAAATATGAAATTACAGCGACATTTCAAGTTGAAAAGTTAAAACCTTAGAATTAGGTATTAATACACTAACAAAATATATAATCTAACTTAAATGTAACGACAAATTCTATTTAAAATTAAATTAAAAACAAAAAAGGAAACAAAAGATATATATTTCTATATTGCATAAATTGACATATAGTGGAAATATCTAGTTTGTGCAAACCTATAACATAAACCAGCAAACAAGTAGAAACATCCAGTTTGCTCAAGTCCGTATAATTGACGAATGGAGTCAATAGGTTGATCACGTGCCGGTTTATTTGATTTAAACATTGATATTATCGAATCGAAACTATCTCTTGAACGCCCTTGTTCAAAAGTGTTAGGACATCTCGTATTTTTAATAAAATGTTGGTATTTGTTATAGATCATGAATTTTCAATTACAAGCCTGTTTTAATAAAATCATTATGTATATTAGTAGTGTATAATTTCTTCACTGTACAAATACTATTTCTTGATGTCTTTATTATATATTTAATTTTTTCCAATTTTGAGCTAATATAATAACTGTTTTATGACTTTTGAGCGATGGTGTATAACGTCCCTCGACAACAAGATTTGAACGTTAAAGAGTTAATAAAAAATCAGTGCGAATATCAGTTTAGAACAACTTTTCATGCGAATTGAGTTATGTTTAACAGTCAACAAAATATTATTATAATTTTTCCGCTAATTACTCGTTTATTTGCGATTACTTCGTCTTATTAAGCTATCTAGCAATTACTTTTCCTTTATTTATTTAAATCACGAACCATTATTAATCGATGGGCAAGTTATCTTAATTCAGAGACAAATAATTTTCAGAAACTGAGCAAATTTATATATATAAATATATATATATAATTATTATATAATTATATATATATATATATATATATATTTGGAATTTATATTCCATATATTTATATTCCATTTATATTTATATTATATATTTATATATTTTCAATTTGGAAGTTACTGTCAATATATATATATATATATATATATATATATATATATATATATATATATATATATATATGTCGGAGATGAAAGGACACCGCCCCCCCACCGTTGGAATTATTTGGAAAAGCCTCAATACTGTAGCATCTACGAAATAACCCAGACACAGTCATTCGAAACTTGAGACAATGAGTTTAGGCTCGAGGCGACAACCGGTCGCCGAGCGTAGCCACGGTCACGGGATGAACATTCCACCTAACAGAGATATAAAGTAACATAGCTTTCCCTTAAAGAATTGGCAGTACAGACACTTGACAATAAGACATTCCAACAACCTCGCAGCTCGCCACACACAGGCCCCATTCTTTGGGCCAGATGATCGCCAGATGCCGATGCATCGTTTACAGTTTATGTTCAGATAACCTGAGAAACCGTTACAAATCTTAGGACTTAGTTAACTAAAGTCCTTCAGATTGACAAACAGTCTTTATTCTATCAGCCTGTAAATCTGTCGCCTATTGCGGGAAGTTATGGGAAAGCCTGATTTGGTCACGTACGACGTTGCCTGCTAGGAACTCTCTCTCTAGGGCGGCTAGCATCCTTTTCTAACCGCCAACATAGAAATTGACCAATTAACAGCAGCGTCTATTTCCCTCACCCTCCGAGTGGAGGCTTTCTTTGACGAATCCGATGATCTCGTGCCCTTAGGCACACCCCATCATAGTTTTCCTCTGCAGCGTCGTCGCGACGGAAAGTCATTCTTTTCTGGTAACCTGATTAGCTAAGAGTCAATCAAGCGTTCCTAGTATCACGAGTAGTAAGTCGAGTCCGACTTAGACTTTGAAGCAAAGTATATTCGTTATCCCGTGGACCGTGGATTCGCTATATCGAATCTAGGGCCATTGTCATTAGCGTCCAGTTACCGCGTCCGATCGTCAATCTTGTATCAGCCATACTTGTGTAATAAATATCTGTGCGGCAACCATGAACAACACTGGTGAAGATTCATTATACGCCCCTACCGTCAACCCGACATATACATATAACTAGTTTCGTTATTCCAGATTTATGAGGATTAACAAATTCTTCGAATGAAATTATTTTAGCTGTTTAATAAATTGTGCATCAAAGATCATCGGATTCGATGATCTCATCACTGTATAACTCTGTTTTATGGGTTGTATCGAAAATATCGGACGCCGATAACACTGAAGATGGGCGCAGGATAATTAATTTTCGTGCATTGAACGAAAAAACCAAAGCGACAAGTATCCACTATCTCAAATTACCGAAACTCTGGACCCACTGAGAGGTGCAAAGTATTTCTCGATCTTTGATCTGGCAAATGATTTGCAACGTTTAATATATCAAGTATTAACTCAATGAAATATAAATTCAAAATTATTTGAATGATGTAGAAGTCTACTTTTCATCTTCATAGGAAGTTAAAATTTAAAGATTGTTGAATCATCTCAGAAATCGCGGATTTACTTTCCCAACTAATATAAGCGGAGTTTTGCGTAAAGAAATTACGTACTTAGGGCATAATTTTTACCGACGGTGTCAAACCAGGTCCAAGGAAACTCCATGCGGCAGAAAATTGTCTTACTCCAAAGTCTAATCCAACAATCCAGAATCCAAGGACGTCAAACAATTCTTAGAATTGACAAGTCACATATTATCGTCGTTATCAGAGACTATTATGTTAACGCTAGTATCAGTATTCAGCTACTAGTATCAGTATTGAGCCAAGATGAAATTGGTCGCGATTTACCGGTTCCATATGGTTCTCGCAATTTATACCCAGTCGGAAAGAATTATTCAGCAACTGAGAAAGAATGCCTGGCTATGATATATGCTACGCAATATTTCCGACATTATGTGTTCGTAAATTTGCACTCATTACTCACTATCGACCCTTAGTTTAACTATAGTCAGTTAAAGATCCTATTTCCATTAAATAGAAATTAATGTTGCTAGAGTACAAATGCAATATCGTACTCAAACCTGGGGAACGAAACCAGGACGGAATCGTGCTGTCTCGTAATTCAGTGGTCTTCCTTTAATCGTTCTTCACTTATCCAAGATAAATCGGTTATCGTGTTTAAGGAATAGAACGAAATCCAGGAAGGTTTACATACAGCGTACCTTCTAGCAATTCGAACGAAGAACCAATTACAGCGCCACGTCCATCCGTAAAAAGAGGAAAAGTTCATCAGGAAGCAACCAACACAACAACGAAAAACTTTGGTGCACCGTTCCTCAAATTCACATGGAAGGCGTTATAAACTCATACGATTCAATCATTTCACGATAAGTCTGAACAATAAATAAAATACTAATAATTCAGAAAGGGATCTAATAACATTGGACGAAGGAGAAACCGAAGAAGCTACTTCACTTGAAAATCATAACCCATTGAGTGAAATAGAGAAATCACGCGATTAAAGCCTGCAATCCCGTCTATTCTTAGTCTATAAGAATATAGACCCCAGAAATTCTGGAAAGCACTTGAACGCAGTTGAGAAGTATTGTTCCCGATGAAGAATCTGATACAGATATATCTGTTACGTCGGCCGACTCTCTACCTGAGCCGGACCTCACATCGCGGACGGATGGCAGCCAGATGTCCGCACATCCTTATCGCGTACTCTTGAAAACACTCGCAGCCTGACTATAAATCTCAGAAAACTCTGGCAAAAGTCTTTCATTGCAAACAAGGGCTTTTCCACGAAAGCGTTTTCTAAGGTTTCTGGTTAGCGTCTGGAAAACACGTGAACGCTAAGTGTTCACACGTGCGATGCCTCCTACTCCCAACTTTCCATCGAGGGTGGCTAATACCCTTCCTAGTCCATCGATAGTCTTACTAACCAATAGAAACAATTTCTATTACCCTCACTTCTCCAACCAAAAACTGTCATCAACAAATCAGATGATTCCGTGCGTTAGACACACCCATCCTTAGCTCACCTCCGACACAGCATCGTCACTAGCAAGTCAGTTCGTCTTCGTCGTCAATTCAGTCAACACGTCTACAACGATCGCTCAGTCCAACGAACTCACTGAGAAGCATCGTAAAGTCGCAATCTAACATTCTAACCGATCAGTCGCAGTCGAAAACTCTCTGTACGGTCGCGTCCAAATCAGTCATATTGTATAAGATATAACTCGAACATTCTAGTGGTAACTTCCGATACTATTTAAACCGACACCTTATATAAACTGTAAGTATTACTGTGATACAAATATATATTTATTCTACAACCGTAGAATAAGTTGCATTCAGTGAATCACCCCGGTTATCCTAAACGAAACGCGGGGAGCGACCATTTCGCGGCGTCGATTAGCCGAATCGTAGCGAGAATTTACGCCTCTCGCTGACGCGTTCCCTCGCGACCGCGTCTCTTCGCGAACGGTCGCAACAATATCACTCTCCTAAGATTCACAACCCGAGGTAGAAGACAACCACGAGCCCTGTAAAATAAACATATACGGAGAAATATTTATCGCTCTAATGGAAAAAGATGTACATTTAATATGTACATTTAATAAGTCCGGAAATTGTTACTTAAAAGCTGCCAGGGGAAGAATTCTTGCTGATGTCGGTTACTTGGAAAAAAGTCACCTGCCAAGGAGAATCCGCAGGAAGGACAATTAACCATTTTTTAATCAATTAAGAAATTTTTCCATGAAACTAAAATAAATTGGTCATAAAATATATCTTTGAAGAACTGAAAGACGAAAATATCGTCACAGTACTACGAAACTTGAAAACTATATTCAAGGAAATGAGAACAATAGCCGTTATATTGTCATTGGGAAAGAACCAGAATCAACCCGTCATGCGGGAATACTAAACTCTCATCTAAAAAATACTCAAAAACACCAAAGTAGAAATTACTCCATATATGGAAACAAGTATAGCACCTCCAGGGGATATTCGAGAAGAGTTCATAGAAGAAACACATAGCAGTATACAAACGAATCACCAAAACCTAAAGATGCTTCAGAATAAGACATTCATCTCGAGGAATGAAAAACGATGCACAAGAATTAATCAGAAAATGCAAAAGCTGCGAAAAACAACAGTTGGTAAGAGCGAAAATTCCACAACTCATGTTTATTACAGACAATATATAGAAAAACCTGCAATGTACCAACGATGCAAGACAACGTAACCAAAAACTGCATAGCTGTTGCGATATCGAACACCGGAACCACAATAATAGCAGATACCTTTGCAACGATTTTAATTCCCATCTTCGGAACATCACGTGCAATCCTCACAGACAAAGGAACAAACTTTTCAGTTGGATTCAGAATCAATCTTTCATTCGACTCAGGAGAAGTTATATTTTATGGGAAGTCAAATGTTTTATTACAGTGAAGTTTTGAATGATACAAAGTCGAAACTGGTAATGGCGATAACATACCACGGTTCCACGGCGTTAAGTAGGACATAGTAAATTTAGGTATCGACCGAGCGGAAAAGGCTCGTGGATCTCGCGCCTGGCGCAGACCAACGTTGAATATTATTCCATGTGAGAATTACAGGACCGTTTTTTCAAATTATGGACAATTTCGCGGAATTCTTTTTTATGAGATAGACGTGATCAACAGTCGCGCAAGATGCAGCGAGAACCCGACGACGAAATGTTACCATTGATTGAAACAAACTTTACATAATGCGCCGGTATTAATTTCTAGAGCGTTTTAATTAAATGTATTATGCCCGTAAAAATACACACAACAATACGACACAAATAATAGTAAATCCTAGGCTAAATTTAAAAAATAGTATTTGTAGCATCCATACTATTTCGCACTTTTCTATAATGGAATTGACCGATATGCCTTTTAAGAAATTCGTATCATTTAAAAATATTATTTTGTACTTAACGTGTTTCTATATTTATTATTATTTTGCTATTATCCTATTAATTTGAGTTATAATGTGAGGTAATCTGTCGAGTAATCAGTAAAGAGCTAATTATAATATTGTTTTTGAAAACAGATCTGAATTAATGTCAAGCCTCATGGATATTTTCCACCGAGTCATTAATATATAAAACACGTGAAATCTCGGTTTTCACGCAGTCTGACAGAACGAAAGAAGGAAATTTAACAGGAACGAAGGAAATTAGTGTATGAACACGCCGTTCACTTACGATCGATCAAGGTAGAAAGTGGTTACGGGGACAGTGTAGGGCGAGCGAAGAATAGTGGATAAGAATGGGAAACGGATCAGCCGAATGACTGGCAGTCAGAACAATAGGCCTGGCGAATTCTAAGTGCTCCGCGTTTTCATGTCAAAAGCAATGCACGTAGCAAAAGGGTAAAGAGAGAAACGACCTTATAAATGATATTTTGTCGATTACACGCCTGTCAGGTTTGTTTACTTACGTTACTTACAGTAACGAGCAAAACTATAGTAAGTGCTATTTTATCAGAATGCAAAACAATGACGTGTGCCTATGTGGGTGTCACGTTTAACTGTAGTTACAAAAATCTGAATTTTAGAAAGAGAACGTTATTGTGGAAGTAATGATAAGTAGAGTGCGCGTGTTTGTGTAAATTCATATTTTTATAAATTGAAAAAATGAAATCAGAGTAGACGATTGTTTTATTATAAATATTATAACGAGTACTGTATCGCGTATGTTTCATAGTTCGTTCGGTCTAATACTTCATATATAAAACCTATAGTAGTCATTGTTGTCTATATTTATTTAATTAATATTTATTATTAATATTTATAATAAAACAATTGTCCATGTATGAAGCATAAAAGTTTCAGCAACTATATCATACATGGCATTAGCCTTATGTTAGACATTATTTTACATTAGGCTTTGATTCCCAATCTCTCGCTTGCGTGAACGAGAAGGATTAAACTCTTACTTCTTTGGAATTGAAACTTAAATAATTCAGTTTAATTGTTACGACCGTTCGCGGAGAGACGCGGTCGCGAGGAAAACGCGTCAGCGAGAGGCGTAAATTCTCGCTACGATTCCGTTAATCGACGCCGCGAAGTAGTCGTTCCCCTTGTTTCGATTAGGATAACAGGGGTGGTTCAATGAATGCAACTGTAGGCTACAGTTATATTATATATATATATATATATTTCCATCAGATTAAAACACTCACAGCGTAGATAAAAATTATTTGATTTCGTCGTGTCGGAAGTACAATGATTGACCCGAGAGTTGATAGAGTTAGCGTGTTGATTGCCGAGAACTTGTTAGAATTGTAGACTTGACTGCCCGATGATCGAAAGAACAATATTGTTGACTGTCCGAGGTATGTAATAGCAGTAGTTGACTGTCGGAGATGTGTAAGTGCAGTAACAGTCCCATCTCGTGCTATTTAGGAGGAAAGCTCGATGTGGTTGTACCCTTTTTGAACTAAGAACGCGGATTCGTTGATGACAGTTTTTGGCCGGGAAAGTGAGGATAATAGACATTGTTTCTATTGGCTACTAAGATTGTCGATGGACTAGGAAGGGTCTTAGCCGCCCTCAATAGAAAGTTGGTAGTAGGAAGCATCGCACGTGTGTAAAACTAACTTTCACGTGTTTTCCAGAACCAAACCAGAAACCCCAGAAAACGCTTTCGTAAAAAGATATTTGTTTGATCTGAAAGACTTTAGCTAGAATTTTCTAAGATTTATGGTCAGTCCTTGCGAATCGGAAGGGGTACGCCATAAGGATGTGCGGTCATCTGGCTGCCATACGTCCGCGATGTGAGGCCCGGTCCAGGTAGAGAGTCGGCCGACGTAACATCAATATTCCTTTGAAATTACTTAAGTTGCGACTTACAGAGTACACGTAAATACCCCGACCATTACACTAAATAATTGTACGTCCCTGTTTATAAAATATGTACGTTGTCATTTATTATATAACATTTTGTTCAATCGTAATATCCAGCCAGCGAACTCACACCCACAATGATATACCTTTGCCACTCGAGGTTTACCGATTAGTTGAACGTTGCCAGTTTGCTACTAATACTTCCTGCCTTCTCTTCGTCAGTCATAAGCCCGCGTCGATTTGTTCCCACGCCTTGGCCTTTCCTGTAGCTCCCGTATATACGTCTCATCGATTCGTACACGATAGCCAAACTTCTCGGGCTCCCTTTGCCATAAGTTGATTCGTCTTCGCATCTATTTCCTCAGCAGTCAATGCAATTAACGACACTGGATTTGCCTGATTAGCAACTCCATAACCTAAAAGTTAGCCCGACTACATAGTCGCCACCTTTAGCTCGTAACCATCTTCTATATTTTGTATTATATTTACATTTTTATTTACAGTCCTGCATGTAACTGAAACAATAAACATCTTTGGTGTAAAGATATAATAATTATAAAAGGGGAAAAATTAAGTAACTATAAATGGTAGAATATTCCGTAGCTTGAAACTTTTTATTCATATACTTTACTTTTTATTTCTTTGTAATACAAAAATAGTATATCTCATATATCTTAATCAAGTTTCTAAACACCTCTTTGAAATTAACAAACCTGATTGAACAGTCAAGGTGGCTATAGTTATTAGCCATTTTAGAATAAGATTTCCTTAAGTCCCCTATCGAGGGAACTTGGGTGAAGGTCTTATTTGCGCCTTTTGACGTCATATGAGATTTTCTTATTTCACAAGATCTTTGCTAAGCAAATCCTTAAGACACGCCCTTAAGAATAATCTTCAATCACAACTATGAAATCAAAAGACATCTGACGACTCTTCTTGAGACGATCTTAAGTATAAGACTGAGCATATCATATGGGATGCAATTTTGAGCGCGAGAAACCTAATGTTCCATAGGACGTAGTAATTGCATTACAAAATAATATAATGTTCAAACAAAAATTTTTACAAAGGAAAGTAGCAAAAAAGAAGTGGATGAAATAGTGAGACGGGTTGCTGAAAGCATTCTGGAGGCAGAGGTCAACTATTGGACAGAAGTGGACAACCACTCAATTGTCGAAATTCTAGAAACAAGTAGAATTTGGCATTCCTTAAATTTCTTAAATTCGTTAAATTACAAATTAATCAAGGACGAGCAGTGGTTTGATATTCTCGATCCGTTCTTAGCTTTTGGATGAACAGGAACTTTCCTCCGAAACGCAGGCTCGGGAAGCATCGTCCCACGAGCAACTAGTAAAGAAAGGAACAAAAGCCGAAACAACAGAGAAGACAGAACATTTGAAAATGGTAAAGATGATAAAGGAACAAGAAAACTTTTTACGAAAGATAAATCGATCACAAATGTTTATGACAAATGTAATAATTAATGTAATAATTAAAGCAATTATATGCTTCATTATGCAAAGTACTTCTTCAATATTCGAAGAAAATAAGATACGTAATTATATTTGATAAGTGAATTTCATGCAGTGCTATACTAATGGTACGCAGAGATTCGAGGAGCAATACGTAAATGTTTGACTTTGTGACAATATTAAGTTCAAAGAATGAATGGCTTATATTAAAAATAATTAATGAAAAATAATTTTGGAGATTAACTAAATGAGGAGAGTTTATTTTTATTGTCCCTTATTATAAAAATCATCAAGCAGCGAATGAAGTTGCGACCATTCGGTAATTAATTGAGACTTTCCTGAAGAATTAACGAACACAAATTTAAAGTTCGTACAGTAAATACCTCGAATTTAAAACGAAACGTAGCTTGTAAGATAAAAGTATTGATTCATTGTTATAAAAAAATAACAATAAGCTCATAAAATAGCACAAGCACATTCTTTACATTGAATAGACAAGAAGAAGTAGAAGTATACACAAACCAATCATACTTCTGCCATCAGAAACAAATATTTCGGAACTGTATTACATAGAATATTTCTTTCGTAGTTCATATAGGAAATAAAATTACAACAAAAGCTACCATATGGACTAAGCAAGAAAAGATCTAAACTAAGAATAAAAACTGTACGCAAGAGTAGATTAAAATCGAAATTACTAAGAACAACACCGAAAACATTATGGTATTTATGGTATAGTGAGTATCCTAAGTGTCCCACCAGTTGAACAATTGCTCAAGACTATTGGCTAAAAACACTGCATCAATGCTCACCAAAATTCGATGATAAAATAATATATAATACCAATTGTAAGAAGATTAAGTAGATTACATCCGGCGAACATGTATCCCGATGCGAAAGCAAATGATCGCAGGAAGATTGATAATGAGCAAAATGAAGGAGTAATAGGAAAGTATATAAATATATAAATATACACGCATACATACGTATGTGTATATGAAAATGAATAAATTACTGCACATATATGTATGTACAAAAGAGATTTGAACATTTTTTATACACATCTGGTAAGTAGCCAGTTTTTTCTGGATACCATACCCTTGATTTTAGAAGGATCTTCGATCTTGATCTAACATTGTCATTAGCGTCCAGTTACCGCGTCCGCTCGTCAATCTTGTATCAGCCATACTTGTGTAATAAATATCTGTGCGACAACCATGAATAACACTGGTGAAGATTCATTATACGCCCCTAACGTCAACCCGACATATATATATATATATATATATATATACACATATAAGGCTACTCCTATGAGACTTCAGAATGAAGCCTCATACTTCCGAGATATCCCCTCGTAGAGATTTAAAATTTCAGTTTGTCTTAAAATAGAGATAGTCAATAGTAAAGCAAACAATCAATATATAAATAAATAAATAGTTTAAAACGTAATTAACTAGTCAAAATAAGTAAATAATAAATAAATTATCCGTAATTAAAATGACTAGTAATTAAATCCCATATGTACAATTGATAATAAATAGTTAATAAATAAATAATAAAATAATTTTAAATTCTTAATTGTCTAAAAACAAGTTGCATGTCTCTATTGAACTGCGCAACACATTCATTATAATAGTTTTCATGTCTTTCTTTGATATGTCAAGTGTTTTGAAATTGTTTATCGTTTCTGGTGTTATTGTCCCCCTACTGCCGAGCACCACCGGCAAAACAGCTCCCTCATTGACGCCGTATCTCTTTTTGAGTTCATTTAGACAAGTAGTGTATTTGTCGACCTTCTCTTTTGCTGCTTTTTGGAGATAATCTCTATTCTCGTAGCGGACTGTTACGTCGACCACGAGAAGCCGTACCTCGTTTTTCACCACAAGGTTCGGTTTAAGTAGATTCTCTCCAATATTAATTGTAGCCTTGACAAATACTTGATTGTTGACTTGTAAATTTTTGGCAAGGAGAGTTTTTACCTCGTCATGCCTTTTGATTCTTAGGCCTGCCTACGCGTTTGATAAGAATGCTCCGTGGTCTCAGTTTTTGCTAATTACTATCGGTGCATTCCCCGCGGCCCCTTAATCGAGTCGATCCTAATGCATTGGCACGAGTGGAGGTCATTGCCCCTGACGTCATTCCCCTGCTAGTCGCCGCCCGTTGGGGCCGGCGTCGGAGGGGCCCTGAGTGGCCTGACCGCCATCTCCCTCCAGTGCGTTATCCTACAAGTGCGAGAGTTTCTTTTTCACTCCCTTTCTGCCCGCTCCTTTACGGGCATAACTCGCTCGTAGAAGAAGCGTATAGCTTCATATTTCTGCGGCTCGCTCAGCAACGCTTCTACGATCGCCGAGAGAGGGGGTCAATCTTTCGCTTATGACGAGAAGCAAGGTGTAGCGGAGCAGCCGGACAAAACTCCAGCGTGTGCTGCGCTGTGTCCCTGCCCTCCCCGCAGTGGTGACAGATGTCCGTTGTCTCGCATCCGACTTTCATCAGGTACTCGCCGAACACGCCGTGTCCCGTGAGCACCTGGGCCATCCTGAAGGACCAGTAATGTGAGCGTTTGAGGGCTCGATCTTTGGTCCACCGCGCCATTCCTGGAGTAAAGACTCATACTGGCTTTGCTTTCACGTGCTATTCAACTCTCGTCCACTCACCAGCGCCGCTTGCCCTGGGAACGGTGCGCGTAGATGGTCGGCGCGCAACTGGGAAAAACCCTGTCGTCTCCATGCCGCTCATTGGACAAGTTGAACCTACGCTTTCGGGCGGCAGCTCGCATAACCGGTGCCACGCGATGCGTGCATCGCGCTGCAGCTTTACCAACGAGAGCTACGAGGAGGCGGAGCTGCCAGCGTAAAGCTCGGTCCCAGCAGGTTGGCTCTCCAGCCGATTATTCCTGCACCGTCTCGGCACCCATCGTATGGGTTCCGCCTGCGCCGACGGTCGCAGTTATCTTCTCCAGCTCGCATACTGCGTGCTTTTTCTGTGTCTTGGTTCTTTGTACTGTTATTTTCCTGGTTCTATCTTGTATATTGGTCTGGCTTCAGTCCAGTGTTCTGTTTGTTTTTTTCGTTTGTTACTTTCTTCACTGCTATTATTCGTTTGGTTTTTCTTGTTGTTTTCGTTATTCGGTCGGTTTGCCGCTTCCCCGCCCGGGTGCTCGTAGCACCTGCCTAGCACTTCTCCTTAGAGGCTGCCTTGCCTGCTCACCTCTCTGCTCGACTTTCTTTCTGATGGTCTTCCCTGTTGCAGTGGACCCCTCATTTCTTGTAAGATTGTCCTTCTTTTCTGTTCCTTTATCTGCAGAACACTTCTTGTTAACTGCCGGAAGTAGGGGTATACATCTTTGATAATGAACTCCCACTTTTCCTCCGCCCAGTCCAGCTCCAGTTCCTGTATGGCATTCCGCAGCTTCTGTCGTTCTTCATTGAAGATTTGACTGTCTTCCCGTAGTCGCAAGTGTCCACTTCGCTCAGACGGAACGTCCTAAGTTTGCTGTTAAAATCCCCGTGGCCATTGATGAACCGTATCATATAGTGATCGGATCTTACCCAGAGATTCTCAACCCTATCTTTGATGCAATTGAAGTAATCAATGGTCGTCCTGCGTGGTCTGCCTGATCATTTCCCTCTCGTTGCTGCGTCGTCGTGCCCTCTCTTCTTTCTATATAGTCGTGCCCTTACTTCGATTAGTAAATCGATAAACGTGTCCCCTGCGATGACCTGCAGTGCTTCCGTGGATGTTGTCCTGTAGGCATTTGTCACCTGTAGGAACGCCATCCTCTGCGTTCTTACTAAGATTTTCTTTGTTTTCCCATTCAGCAGGTCACTCCAGCCAACTGCGGCGTATGTCGTTATCGGCTCCAACAGCCCTTTGTACAAATACGCATGGCCGCATTTCCCCAAGTTCCCATTTCGCCTTGGCGCTTTTGCGAGGCTGTTGAATAGGTTCCTGCACTTGTGCGTTATTTCATGCAAGTGCCTGTTAATCCTTAAGCCACTGTCGAAGTACACACCGAGGTATTTTATCACTTGACGTGTCCGGATGCTTTTACCATTGATTTTAATTATTGGTCGTCTTTCCCTATCCAATTTTCCTTGGCTAGTATCGTTTGTGTTTTCTTCACTAATAGTGTGGGCTTCTTCCTAGTACACCAGTTAGAAACGCGTGTGACTAATTCTTGCTCTTTTCTCCGTAGTTCTTCCCTCGCATTTCCCGCGACCTGTATCACAATATCGTCCGTATACGCAATCGGTTCACATTCTGTTGCGCTTGTTCATAGTTCAGTCAGTAGGTTGTCAAATATAAGGTTCCAAAAACTTGGATCCAATACCGACCCCTATGGGCATCCTTTGGTGACGGGCTTGCTAATCACCTCGTTTTTCCCAGTGATCTGCACGGTTCTTTCCGAGCAGTAGCTCCATGTTAACTGGTACAGGTTGTCTGGGTTTTCTTCAGCTCCCGTATTAGATTCGGCCACCATACGTTATCAAAGGCACCTGATATATCGAGCGCGATTACGAGAACGTATTTCTTTTTCCTCTCATTTGCTCGACTTTTTCCGGAATTTGATTATCGCGTCCACTGTCGAACTTCCGGGGCGAAACCCGTATTGTCGGTCCGAGGTCATTTCGTCGTCATGAGAAAGGGTTGACATTCTCGCAGCCATCAGTCTCTCCAGCAATTTGCTTACCATAGAGAGCAGGCTGATCTTCGGGCTATTTTTGTCTCGGCCCGGTCCTTTCGGGATGGTGATGAAATTCCCCATCTTTCCATCTTCTTGGGAAGACCCACCAGGTGAGACAGCCATTCATTAGCTTAAGGAGCTCTTGGTGAATTACAACCCAGGCGCGTTGGATTACCTCTGCCTCGATTAAGTCGGGCCGGGGCATTTCTCTTTCGTCATTCGTTTTACTGCGCCGCAGAGCTCTTCAATCCGAAACTCTGCGGTGACATTCGGAGGGGTTGTCATGTTCCGCCTGATCTCGATCTGTTCCAGCGTGTCGGATTCTTCTTGGTCATCAGGTATGAGAACTGTCAGCATCGCCGCTGCAGTTGATCACCAGTTGGAGGTATCTCCTTGTGGCGTCTGCAACGTGTACACCGTATCTTCCCTCCTGAGTTTACCTGTAACCGTTTTATAAGCGATTCCCCGGGGCTCTTTGTTAGCCTCCTCGGTTACAAAGTTTTGCCAGCACTGCCTTTATTTATTGCTTCCTGATTTCCCGATACCGTAGCTTCTCCCGTTCCCTCGTTGCAGGGTCCTTAACCCCTTGGTATCTTCTTTTTGCCCGGTAGGTATTTCTTTTTTTTCGTGTGAGTTCGGGCGTCCACCATGACACCGATCCGTTATGCCATTTCTTCTTTGGAATGGCCACGTCGCAGGCTCTTATCAAGACTTCCTGCATTTGTTCGACCATTTGATCAACGTCCTCAGCCTGTTGGAAGGTTGTCTGTCGGAGTGCCTCTTTCTCCTCCGTGACAACACTTTGAAACACCTCCCAGTTGCCAAATTATATCTTCTTCTTTGCAGCTGCGGTGGGATACTTCGTTTATCGACGTCCGGTTGCATCTCCAGTATCTTATGGTCACTGGAGGTCCATCCTCGTGAACTCTCCATTTTTTCACGAACAGTATTATCTCCGAACTCGCCATGGTTACGTCTATATTTGATTGTGTTTGATTTGTCTCGAATGTGTGAGCCTGTCCTGGCTTGTTAAGGATGTGTATAATAACGGATTCCAGAGCGTTTCCTGTGTCGTCAGTACTCCTACTACACACAACAGCGATTTGGCATTCGCGTCTATGCCGACGATGATTTTCTTACATCTAAGGCTCCTCAGTACTTTTTCCAGTTATTCAATGTCGACTTGGATGTTCACAGTTGGCGGAATGTACTGATTTATTGCGTAAATTTCCGTCGGTCTGTCGCTTATTTGCGCACATACGCAGTGCGTTGTGCACAGCCCGGTGATCTCGAGCGGTGTTATAAATCTACTTTTGACTCCTACCGCTGCCATTGGCAGGTCGTTTCGAGCCTCGGCTGGCGATCGTGACTCCTGTGCCGAGTCCGGGTATTTTCCCTTCTGTGCCGTATGGCTCCTGCGTTAGCAAGATCTCATCACCATCAACTTTCATCTGCGTCTTGTTTTCGAGGGGAACAATTTTGGATCTCTGCATGTTATGCTGCAGGATCTTTAATCCCCTTCTTCTCTTGTGTATACTTCCATTTTCTTCGGTCATACTATTCATATGATGTTCTCGTGGCTCTCACTTTAAGCGCCTTTTTAGGCAGTTCTTTTTGGTCGCCCTTTCTCCCTACTTTCTGCAGTTCACGCAGCTGGGGTTGTTCTCCTTGTTTGGGCACTCTCTCGTGCTATGTCCACTTTCTTCACAGTGCGCGCAGATTTCGTAGCTAACGCGGCAGTATTTTGCCACGTGCCCGTAGCCTTGGCATTTATAGCAGCGACTAACCGCTATGTAATCTCTGACCTTGCATGCATTCCAGGAGATGAAAATTTTTCCTTGTAATAATTTTTCTCTTGATGCTGCTTCCTCATGCAGGCCGGTATCTCCTTTTCCGGAATGTCCCTCGGGACATCGTACATGATCATCCTGGGGGACCTTCGCTGCGGTGTGTTGGTTTTTAGGCCAGCCTCCTTTAATTTATGGTGGATGAGGAGTGGATCGGTATTACGAATACAAGAAGGATTGCTGCTGCAACCGTCAATGTATTTTGAATAAATAATTTAAATTACAAATATAATAGATACCGTCGATAGACGTTCGTACAACGTATTCACGCAGACAGAATAGACCGCTGGCGGATAACTCGATAACTCGGATAATAGCTCAATAATAGCTCGATAATAGCCCGATACTAGCTCGAATTGTATCCGCTTACTTATACTGGTCCGGGGGGGGGGGGGGTCGGAAGATTCAAATTCGTCTTAGAACGGCGGTTGTACGTAGCGGCGACATTTTGAAGTTTGTTTATCATTACGTTTCGTGCGTCAAGGCGGTGCCAATGTCCTGAGGCACAATAACAACATGAGTCGCTCTCGCTTCGCCTCGTCCTATGACTCATATGTCGCCACAAATTTCTCGTTCTCAGTGAACGCTTTATGGCTTTCTGGCTTCGTCGTTCCCACGACTAGACCGTCTCCACTTAGTTTTCGGACTGCGGTAACTTGCATTTTTTTTTACGGGGAACGGGGGACGGTAACTTTAACGGGGATGTATCAAGGTGAATACTGCATCATATGCTCCCTCACTCGTTTTAATGTCGCTGTCCTCTCCTTCCGGGCGGATTATAACCACGTTTCTCGGTGGTCTAACCGCCATTTGCCTAATCTTCTTGCTTGTCATCTTGACCTTCTCAGCATACGAGGTTTGTTTAGATACAAATTGCGTCGTTTTCTTGACGGCTGTTTCAAGCCGCTTGCTGACTTACAGCGACTTATTCACAGCTCTTAATATTGCTGCTTCTTTATATGTAACTTCGCCTGTGCTTTGCTCTAGCTTTCCGGATAGATAGCTATTGCGAAGCAGAAGCTCCTCAACGATGCTTCTCATGTCTTTGAAATACCGCATGCTTGTTGCGGTCTGTTCTTTATTGATTTGTTCTTTTTTCTTGGATCAAGGCAGAACGCCAGGACTTTCTTTTCTATGTCGCTCGCTTGTACCCTTATATCAGGTAGTATCCACGTTTCTCCTTTTGTTAGTTTATTTTCTTCACTAGTTTGATTTTTGGTTTCTGGGCTTTGCTTTTCCGGTGTTTTAGGAGTTGAGTCCTCTATACCTTTCTCTAGCTTTTGTGTCTTCAAGGATCGCAGGACTACCATGTCTACAGTACAGTATCTAAATGAAATGCTACCGATCCACAACCACGAGCTTTTAGCCAACCATCATGTAGTCTCTTTTATCTTTTTACGGGTACCCTTACTTAGAGCAGACCTCATACAGGGCCCGGGTCCCCTAGGACCAATCGGGGTCGGGTTCACGCCCGACCGACGCACAAGGTACCCAGTACAGTTGCTTTCTTTAGTAGCTAGGTCTGGCAGGAACCTTCGCTCGTCTAAGGTAAAACGGGGCCACCTTTCCTTAGGCCCTACCGTCTCCCAGGACGGTTACGGAGCAGTTGGTACGCTGCTCACCCGCCGGCGTAACCGTTTCCAGAGTACGAGTGGGGATACATCGCATCCGGGGCATCGGCCGCCTAGCCAGCAACTCGGCTATAAACCACCGCCACCACGAGTCCATACACAATTTTCGGACAAGGGGTCGCTACTCCCTCCGGGCTATTACTCGTACTGCCCATGGTACCAACTTATGTCGCTGGTGGGAGCACCGTGCGGATGTACGGCCACGTCACTGCGGGCATTCAACAGACCAAGATGGGACTTCACGCAAGCGGGGACCTGTGACACTTTCGTACCCAGGGAATTATCCCGGCGGTCCCATCATTCGCATCAGGATCGTGGGTGCGCTACTGCCCAAGACCGCGTAGAGAGAGTATGGCCGCACTTAAGCGCACGCATACTCTCGGCGATCTTCCCTGCGGAGTACATAGAGGACTCACGTAAGCGGAACGCTCGTTCCGACGGTCCTCCCTGGCTGCGGGAACGTGGGTTTGCAGCCCCCATAGGCTTACGCCCTCCCTGCGTAGTTAGCCAACCATCAGGTGAGTTCATGAAACTAAAGTGTTCCAAGTGTTCACGAATCGGATACACAGCCGAGATCTGCTACTCTCGAAATTTTCCATTCGCCAACCAAGGAAAGATCCCACCTCAAGTTAAACAAACAACGAAGAATCATGAAGAAACGTACCGAGTCAACTGAACCACCACCGGAAGATTATTATCAATCGTATTGTAACGAAGAAACGGAGGAAGAGCCAGATGTCTCATTGATACCGGAGCAGGAACAAACCTTATAAAAGAAAAGGCTTCACTAAACGTCCAAACCTCTAACCCAAAGAGTTTCCTAATGCTTAAGAAGAATCACCAATTCCACGTAGTCTGTGACAACTTTCTCCTAATCGAAGATGGAATAATCGGACTCCCATTCCTTACAAAATATCAATGCAACCTCACTAACGATGAACTAACCCTAGACGAAATAATATTACCCTTCCGGAATAGCAACAACAAGATAGGACCAGGTCAAACTCTAATCTCAACTGAATACATTGAAGGAAAGTCATTTGTCAGTGTCATTTCTCCGGAAACATCCGGAGTTGTGCGCATAATTTTCCTCTTCTTCCCCTGGACGCCCCCGAAGCCACTGATGAGCGCGACGCGAACGATGCAACCGACTCTTCGTCGTTGGAGCCCGTTCGCGCCCGCAACACTCCTGCCATCGATGACATGGCATTCGATACCATGGCCGGTGCGAGGAATCCGCTCTCCGACCTGTCCGCAGTTCGGTGCGAACTCCTTGCTACCATCCTTGGAGGCTCTCCGTTCTCCTCGTTTGTCTCCCTCGTGGCAAATTAAATACCTAGGACTCCACTTACACACAACTTACATGGAAGCAATATACTAAATCAATTATAGACAGAATACGGATAAAAATGAGACAAATGTACTGGTTAACTAGTCGAAGTTCTAAACTTAGCATAGAAAATAAATTAAAAATTTATAAAACCAATTTGGACGTACGGAATACCATTATGGGAGAACAGCAGCAATGAGCCACATAAATAAACTAAAGTCGCTACAATCGAAGATACTGAGAACATTAATCAACGCCCCATGGTACGTCAGAGACGAGGATATACAAAAGACTTAAAAATACCAACGGTCAAAGAAGAAATCGGCAGGTACGCAAAAGAAAAGCAAGGAAAGAAAGGCAACACATCCAAACCAGCTGGCTGCTGTAGCGAGCAAAACTCTCATAGAAAGAAGACTAAAAAGAGAACACCCCACTGAACACACTAAAGAAATAAAATAGTCAAACTCGAAGATGGTATCCCGTTGGTTGCCATCCAAGTGTTATTTAAAAATTAAGTTAGAAAAATTTATCAGACGCCCAGTCGGATAAATTGTAAAGTACAAATTAAATAATAAAAAAGGAAAAGACTAGTCCCTTCGGATTCCCTTCGCATTCCCCTCGGACTCAAAAACGCTCCAGTAACGTTTCAACGCATGATGGATACCGTGCTACGAGGATTAGTAGGAAATAACTGTTTCATATACCTAGACGACATCATAATATTCGGAAGCTCCATCAAAAAACATAATCGAAATTTAGCTATTGTATTAGACAGATTATAAAATTTAGGATTAAAGATACAATCGGACAAATAGGAATTTTTGAAACCAGAGTTAGAATATCTAGGACACGTAATAACAGAGGAAGGAGTAAAACCCAATCTCAAAAATATTCAGGCCGTGAAAGATTTTGAAATACTAAAAGCCACGATTCACATAAAATCATTCTTAGGACTCATTGGATACTACAGAATATTTATACACAACTTTTCTAACATCGCGAAACCACTGACAGATCTCACAAAGAAAGACAGTTCATTCCACTGCACTGATAAATAACAGTTTGCATTTGACCCACTGATACAAAAATTCTATGATGAACTTGTGCTACAATACCCAGACTTTGAAAAAAGAAACATTTACCTTAATAACAGACGCAAGTAACGAAGGATTAGGAGCGATACTCTCCCAAGAGACATAGACATTCATGCTGTTACATATCCCAAAGCTTGAACCCTCCTGAAAAAAACTATTCCACAACCGAGAAAGAGTTACTAGCAATAGTATGATCACTTCAAAGACTAAGGCAATACCTACTTGATAGAAAATTTAAGATTCAAAGTGATCATCAAGCTTTAAAATGCTTTAAAACTGTTAAGGATCCCTCACCGAGATTCATGCGAAGAGTACGATTATGGAATTGAATACAAGAACGGAAAGGAAAATACAGCTGCAGACGCTCTATCCCTATTGTATCCTATCTCCAATGAGGAAATTCAATCCGTATCATCCGATCTAGAAAACAGGCTATTATGATGACTACATCAACTGGAAAACTAATAATACCACCCCAGCTCCAATAACTCCAGAACCTAACAAACCACACTTTAAACAAATTACAAAAACCGAACTGGAAGACTTTAATTGATATAACACTGGTTATATCAATTAACTAAACACTTTATTAAATGTCAAACTGAATGCTTACAAATAGTAATAAACAACAATAGCTTCAGCGCGTTGGAAAAAGTAAAGATTCAACTTATGTTAAGATTCTTAACAACGAGATTCCCTCAAATTAAACTAATATTTGGACAAGATCGGTCAGTAGACTACGATAATGAACAAAACCAAAAAATACTACGCGAAAGCCATAACAAAATCGTAGGACACTTAGGTATAAATTTCTAACTTTTGCGCCCTCTGTCTGCCTGCCTGTCTGTCTGTCTGTCTGTCTGTCTGTCTGTCTCCCTCCCTCCCTCCCTCCCTCCCTCGCTCCCTCCCTCCCTCCTTCCCTCCTTCACTCACTCTCTCTTTCTCTCTCTCTCTCTCATTTTCTATAAATTTTCATTAGCCTCTGAATTCAGAGAATGGTGGATCAGTTATAAGGTCGATGGAATTCTAAGCAGAATAGGACGGTGGCAGATATCAATTCATGATTTTATTGATTTTATCCCGAAACGTAGGAGCAGTGGTTGCGTAATCGCCTACACGTACAGTCTCTAGGAAGGATGACAGATATTAAGCGATCGACTTCCTGCTCACTAAAGGCAGCCTCACAAGCCTCTGCCACGCACATCGAGTGCAGCTAGTCGCTTAATCAAATACGTGGAATCCAATCGAGCCGATCTACGCTACGGCTGCTAAATTCTCTTACGCGAGCCACGTCTACGAATTTATCGCGTTAACGAGCTTTCGATCGCACGCCAATTGCACTTGCCGATTTCTTTGCGCCTGAAAGGAGAGTGGCCTCGATCTACCATTCCTTTTCCTTCATTTTCAAGTCTTATTTCAATTCCAATTGTTACGTCGAGTGACACTCTCCTCGACCGGACCACCTACCGCGGGCAGGCTGGCAACCAGATATCCGCACCTCATCGCGGTGTGTCTTCAATAATCTCAAGGACCCATCCTTATTGTTTACTACGGAAACGTTCTTTCTGTCACGTAGGATGCTGTCGCGCCGCGAGGTTTAGTATGGATCGTGTTTCTTACCGTCGCCCGCGGTCCGTCGGCGTCGTATACCAATAGTCCCATCTTCCCGACGAAACATGCAATGTATCGACGAGCGTGTCACGGACCAACTTTCCTTTTTGCCATGTGGTACGCCAGATGTGACGGTCCTTGTAAAATTCCACGTAGTCCGAACGCCAAGACCTATCTATTGTTCCATTAACTCGCAACAGGCCTAGGAAGACAAACATAAACCGAATCTGTTCAGTTTCAGTTTCCTTCACGTAAACATTTTCGGTTTATGTTTGTTGCACGCTCTTACCTAATACGGAGAAAGCGGGTGTCTGGCAAGATAAGAGTTTTTCCACGAACAAGGATGCCCACGAGCCATATCTAGCTCTCCTTGTCTTTACTACCTAATTCATTTACCAATGGGCATCGCGGATCGTTACCCTCACTTTTCCACCAAAAAGTGTGGACAACGAATCCGCGTTCTGAGTTCCAAAGGGAACACCCACACCGAACTTTCTTCTATGATGGTACGAGTCCGTTCAAATAGTTCTATTTCTAATCTCAATCCAGTTACAATATTGGCCTCTGTAATAAAACACTAAGTCTAAAGAATAAAGACTATACTGAACTCAACATTTGTATAATTACTTAAAAATTACGTGACAAGCGTATGGTTGCCGCCTGGCCGCGAGTTCCAGAAACGTCGATTGCGGTCCGTTCTTTATCTTCACAAAGAAGTCGGCACGTGATCATCGGCACGAGCGGTGGCGTGATCCGAACACGGTGGCGGTCGTCTCCCCGAGAGGACAAGGAATTTATCTAAGGGCAGTCAGTCTCCATCGAACAATCTATTTGAACAGTCGTATTAACAAAGTCTCATACGAATATTCATACTGCAAACATCGAGAATTGTCAGAAGTCGAATCGAATCACTTACTGTATTTATCACGAAACAAGTTGTTGGACGGAGGCGCACCTCCTCTGAACTACAGGGTGAAGCAGGTGCTCACGGGACACGGGTGCTTCGAAGAATATCTACGATGAATCGGGAAGGAGGCAACCGCGCGTTGCCACCACTGCGACGCAAGTGTGGACTCTGCGCAGCACACGCTGGAACATTGCTCGGCAATGCAGCAGCGCCGCGACACTCTCTCACCAGGGAAATAGGGGTCAACCTCTCGCCGCCGGCGATTTTTGAAGCGCTGCTGACTAGCGAGAGGGGCAGGAAGGCCGTAGTCTCCTTCTGCGAGCTAGTTATGCTCGTGCGGATCTCCTCCACGAAAAAAAAGAAAAAAAAAGGTCGTAGACAGAAAAATAGGGTAGATAATAAAGTCAACGTGTAATTAAAATGGATATCTAATTTAATATTAAATATTAATTATGTATACAGTTTGAATATTCTTGTATTATGTGCCGATGTTTAAATTTTAAATAATCGTAGTTCATTGTTAAATAAAGGTCAATTTGGGCAATGGCCATGTAAAATGCGATTTTGATAGTATTGAGTAGGATTGGTGGTCCGGGTCTAAAATAAAAATAAAATAAAATAAAATAAAGATAATAAATTGATAGTTGTAGAAAGAAGCTGTAGTTAAGGTATAGTAAGGTATAGTAAGTGTTTCGTTCACTCGCGGAGACACGCGATCGCGAGCACGTCAACGGTATTCGTAAATTCCCGTTACGATTAGCGAATCGACGTCGCGAAATGATCGATCCCCTATTTCGGTTAGGATAATAAGGGTAGTTGAATTGAATATGATACCTATATAACAAATTATAAGTTACAGTTTATTCCAACCACTTTGTAATGAAGATAATTACACTGGTGCATATGTATAAGTAAAATATGAGTTGATAGAGAGTAATTGTAATTTCTAAGTGCAAGTTGGTATGGTGAAAGGTCGAAAACGGAAGAGCAACTGACTCTCTATGAAAATGATGCTGCGGAGAAAAACTTGTTATGGATGGATCTACGGATATGAGATGAGCTGATTCGTTGAAGACAGGGTTTCGCAAAGATAGTGAAGGACATAGGCTTCGATGCCATGTTGTGATAGTGACCTGATTTTCAGAACTCGATTTCGAAATTGCTGCGACTGCGTCAGACGAGAGTGTCATATACGATATTAAGCTGTTAGCGCCATATTGGGATGATGGCTCCGTCCATAATCACATTGCTGCCGGCTGAGATAGTTTCGAGAGATAAGTTGCATTATCGAGTGTAACTAATTTTATTTACTTTTCATGTTATTTACCTACCGCTCTTTTAGTTACTATTAGCACGATGTTAAGCGTATAAAGTTGTGTATGTTTGATTCGGTGATATCATCGTATTATCGACAGTAACCTTCGAATACTGTCAGAGTTATCACTATATTCAGGGATAGTTGGAATATGTTGACCATGTTTAACGCATGTAAATATAGTTTAAGATCGGGAAAGTGGGGTTATTTTAATCGCATGGGTTAATAACATGGAATAAGTCGGAATGGGAGTAATTTTCTAAACGAAAGTTCCCGACAAAATGGCGGCTTGCGAAGTTTGGTCAATATGCCATGTTGTACACGGTTCGGTATTTGTCCAGACGCAGTGTTCGATGTCCACTCGCAACTTTAGTTAGTTTTATACAATTGCAGCTATCTACTCGCCAAATCGCGTGTTGGGGAAAAATTTGGAAGTATGGAAATATTGCAGTAAAACTTCGATACAGTTGGCTTGACATAGTCGACTGCCCGGAAGTTCCTTTATGATATTACACTTGTAAGGGGGGGGGCAAGAGTGGTGTTACGTCGGCCGACTCTCTACCTGAACCGGACCTCACATCGCGGACGTATGGCAGCCAGATGTCCGCACATCCTTATTGCGTACCCCTTAAAACGCTCGCGGACTGACCATAAATCTCAGAAAACTCTAGCGAAAGTCTTTCATATCAAACAAAGGCCTTTTCACGAAAGCGTTTTCTAAGGTTTCTGGTTCGTGTCTGGAAAACGCGTGAAAGTTAATTTTGCTTCCTACTCCCACTTTCCTTCAAGGGTGGTTAAGACCCTTCCTAGTCCATCGACAATTTTAGTAGCCAATAGAAACAATATCTATTACCCTCACTTTTCCGGCTAAAACATGTCATCAACAAATCCGATGATTCCGTGCGTCAGACACACCCTTCCTTAGCTCTTCTCCGACACAGCATCGTCACGTTCAAGTTAGTTCGTTTTCATCGTCCGAGCAATCAGCAAGTCGAACAACGACTCTACCCTTAAATCAGTCCGTTTGTAAGGTTTAACTGCATACTTCGAGATTTCCGCCGAAGAAAGTCGCTTAGTTAATTCATTGAGAAATATCGTAAAGTCGGTTGAAGTTCTCTGTAGCACATTTATTGTATTCATCGCCAAATAATTGTGACGCTCATATTATTGTAAGATTGACTGTTAAATATATCTAATATATTAACCTTTTAACACAGTGTTAAATTCATTCAACCACCCCTGTTATCTTAATCGAAACAAGGGGAACGACTATTTCGTAGCGAGAATTTACGCCTCTCGCTGACGCGTTTTCCTCGCGACCGCGTCTGTCCGCAAACGGTCGTAACAAGTGGTGTTCCGCGCATTTTTGGTTGATGGGAAATATTGTCGAGGATAAGGCGTATTTTAGTAATAGATATATAGAAGCAGCTTCTTATTGGCTATACGCATGTAGGGTAAGTTTGAAAGTATGGTCTTAATGTGATGTTCCACCTCGTGTCGAATTTTTTTTCGTCCGAAAACAGGCGGACGCGTTAAGTCCGAAAATTCGGCGAGGAGTTGGTGATACGTCGATTCGCCGATAAAGTTTTTTATCGACGCTGTGTCGGTCGTGACCGAGTATCCCCTTGCGGACAGGTTGGCGGTCGTGTGGATTAGGCGTTTGCTTCGCGGATCCCTTTGAATTCATTTGAAGTCCCGTCGAATGGAGGTTCAGTGACACCACAATCGTACCATAAGTCGCGATGCGCGTTCTGTTGTCCACAAAAAGTTCATAGTCGCCTTTGTTGCGGGCGCATGTACACGCATAGGTCGGCAACCGTGTCCCCGAAGAAAGACATACTTGAAATCCTGCCTTTCACGAAAATGCGGCGGGATGAGAGGCCATCGTCGTACGCCACTGTCACGGACGGCTGCTCGCGTTTCCCTGCTTCCAGTTATAAAGGGAACGGTACTTTCTCGCGCGGTCTCGGAAGATCTCGTGGAAGTAGCAGAGACCATTTTGCTGCGTTGTATCTCGGGAATTCGGGGATTGTGACTGTGGTCGGCGACCACTGTCGAGAGCAGCGCGCCAATTTGCGCTACTAATCGGCATACCCAGTTGTACTCCGTAGGTGCGAGGGGTGATTCCATTGCCCGCTGGCCGCTGACGGGATATGGGCACCCTCCCAAACGTCGAAGACACCGCAGAGTTCAGCATGGAAGAGCTCAGCGGAGCAGTCAAAAGACTGACGAGAGGGAAATGCTCCGGACCCGACCTGATCTAGGTAGAAGTTATCCAGCACGAAATTCTGAAGACAATGAACAGCTGCCTCGCTTGGGGGATCTTCCCAAAGATATAGAAAACGGGGAACCTCATCACCATCCCGAAAGGACAAGATCAGGACAGAAGTAGCCAAAAATCATACAGGCCAATCTGCCTACTCTCAATGGTGAGCAAACTGCTGGAAAGGCTGATGGCTACCAGAATGATGAACCTCTTCATTCACCACGAACAGGCCTCGAACCGGCAGTACGGCATCCGCCCCGGAAGATCGACGACAGACGCGATAATCATATTAAGGGAGAAAGACGAACAGATGGGAGATAAGAAGTACGTCCTCGCAATCGCGCTAGACACATCAGGTGCCTTCGACAACGTCTGGTGGCCAAACGTCATGCACGAACTAAAAAGGAGAAGTTGCCCCGATAACCTATACAGGCTAACGCGGAGTTACTTCACCGACAGAACCGTACAGATAATTAGCAAAATCGAGATGATTACCAAGCCTGTCACCAAAGGATGCCCGCAGGGATCTGTACTAGGCCCAAGTTTCTGGAACCTAATATTCGACGACCTGCTGGAAGAACTAAGAAGACACACTACGGAATGCGAACCGATAGCGTACGCGGACGACATTATCATCCTAATTGCAGGAAACGCCAGGACGGAGCTCCAGAAAGTCGGACAAGAAGCAGTCACACGCGTGTCCAACTGGTGCTCCAGGAAGAAACTAGCACAATCAGCGGAAAAGACAGAAATGCTTCTGCTGAAGGGTAAACTGGACGCCGAAAGGCCTTCAATCATCAAGATCAAGGAGAAGACTATTCGTATGCGACAAACCATAAAGTACCTAGGAGTGCACCTCGAGAGTGGCTTAAAAATCAATAGACACATAGAGGAGGTAACACAAAAAGCCAGAAACCTGCGCAGCAGCCTCGCGAGAGTGGCCGAGGCGAAATGGGGCCTCGGGCAAGCAGCCATTCGTACCCTGCACAAAGGGCTGTTCGAACCGATAGTCACGTACGCTGCAGCCGGCTGGAGCGACCTGCTGAGAAGTAATACAAGGATCAAACTATTACGGACACAGAGGATGGCGCTCCTGCAGGTAACGGAAGCCTACAGAACGACATCCACCGAAGCACTACAAATAATAGCAGGAGTCATGCCCATCGATCTCCTGATTGAGGTAAGGGCAAGACAATACAGAGAGAAAAGAGGCCACACCGAAGGAAGCAACCCAAAGGTGATCGTTCGAGAAGCCATTCATACATGGAAGACACGCTGGGAAACCACTCTGAAAGGCAGAACGACATACGAGTACTATAGTAACCCGAAAGTAAGACTAGCAAGCCGATGGATGAACCCAGACCACCATATGACGCAATTCATCAGTGGTCATGGCGACTTCAATGGCAAATTAGAAACATTCCAGCTGAGCGAAGTGGACACGTGTGACTGCGGCATGGTGGAAACCTCGCAGCACATACTCGAAGTATGCCGACTCTACGATGAAGAGCGAAAGAAGCTGCGGAAATCCATACAGGAAAAAGAGCTACCCCGGCCAGGGGAAAAATCAGGGTTCATGTCCAAAACCGTGTACCTCCACTTCCACGAATTCACCAGGAGCGTTCTCCTAGCAAAAGAGAAGAAGAGGAGAGCGGCACTACAAAGATCGAAGGGCCCTCTCCGACAAGACAGAGCGGTAACAAGGAGACAAATGGAAGGGCAACCAACCCAACCGCCTAGAAGAAGCACAAGAAACATACAAGAACCAAAAAAGAACAGTGACGACTCAACAGAGTCACAAAGGCACCAATAAAGCACAGGAAACTACGGGAGAATCAATAGAACACAAAACAAGACACAGAACCAAAACAAAGAGGAACAAGAAACAAAGACACAGGAATAACAAAACCAAACAGGAACAGAAGTAAAAAGCGCAAGAGCGCAAACTGAGGAGATCACCTGCGACCGTCGGTGCAGGCGGCACCCACGAGATGGGAGCCGTGACGGTGCATGTTATAATCGGCTGGAAAGCCAACCTGCTGGGACCGAGCCTCGCGCTGGCAGCTCCGCCTCCTCGTGGCCCCCACTGGTAACGGCGCAGCGCGACGCACGCGTCGCGAAGCGCTGGCTAAGCGAGCTGTCGCCCGAAAGGGTAGGTTCAACTTGTCCAGTGACCCGCAAGGGGATAGCAGGGTTTTTTCAAGCCCCGCGCAGACCATCAGCGCGCCGCGCCCGAGGAGATGGACGCTAGAAAGTAGTAAACAGTCGCTGACACCTTGACGCGCCGCCAGTGTGAGTTTCCACTCTAGGTATGGCACGGTCGGCCAATAACCAGACCCTACGCTCTGAAACTAATTGCCCGCTATCCGCTGCTATCTGTTCGGTTTCTGGACTTATTTCGTGGATTCTGTCTTCCACCACGGATGCTAGGGCATCCGCACTAGCTTTCCTTATGACGGCCAGAACCCATTGTGTATTCACTGGGAGGCAGTTCTTCCAAAGTGTCAGAACGAGGTCGTCCGAGATCGGTGGAGTAGCTAACTTCTTCAGGTCCCTGTAGAACTGGGATGGTGTCCTGTCTGTGTCCTGTAAACTTAAAGAAATGAACGTGTTTATGCCACATAAAGACATCGTGTCCGTAAATCACCAGTGTTCGTAATGGCGAACCACAACAAGGAAAGGCGCACAACGAAAGCTACAGACCGCGGAGACAAAATAAGTGAACTATTCCACGTGTTATCACCAGACTTTCCGGGGTCGCACACGGAAATGTCGGTCCCCTTGCAACTGGATCCAGGGAAACGGGACCAGCCGTCCGTAAACACGGCATACGACGACGACCTGGGATCCTTCCGCATTTCGTCACCGACAGAAAGTCAAAGATTTCCTTTCTCGTGGACACGGGTGACGATATATGCGTACACCCGTGCAATAAACTACGCGCGCCTGCGAACAAAGACGACTATGAACTTTACACGGCCAACGGGACGAGTATTGCGAGTATTGCGGTATATAGCGGCACATGAGCTAGAGGACAATTCGAGTCATGTTATTGTTTTTCCTCGGAGTATCAACATCGTTAGGACATACATGATGTAATAATAAATAAACTCTGAGCAAAACAATGTCGCTGCTACGTGCAACCGTCA
The DNA here is from genome assembly GCF_905332965.1 of Bombus pascuorum. Lineage (NCBI taxonomy): Eukaryota > Metazoa > Arthropoda > Insecta > Hymenoptera > Apidae > Bombus > Bombus pascuorum. Next base: position 421,318 of record NW_026869752.1, on the reverse strand, counting down.
AACAAAAATTTTCCGGTACTCCCCAGACCAGTATAAATGAACGAACACAATCGTAAGGCGACCAGTTTATCAGTTTCAGACTCGAGCGATCTTATTAGCGATCTATACACATTCTTTAGCGAATCCGTTAGTACCGAACGTCTTAGCGAACATTATCTGTATTTTTATTTTTAAATACATTTGACGGTTTCAATATCGAGTAATCTCGTCATTTAAACTACACGATCAACCAAACTCTACAAGTGGTGACCCCGTGATTACTTGATATTGAAACCGTCAAATGTATTTAAAAGTAATTAATAAATATAGAGAATGTTTGCTAAGACGCTCGGTACCAACTGATTCGCTCAAGACTGTGTATTGATCGCTAATAAAATAGCTCGAGACTAAGGAAACTGGTCGCCTTACGATCGTATTCGTTCATTTATACTGGTCGAGGGAGTACCGGAAAATTTAAATTCGTCTTTGTTTAATGGTTGCACGTAGCGGTGACATTGTTTTGCATGAAGTTTATTTATTATTACATTACGTGTTTTCTAACGATATTGATACTCCGAGGCAAAACAACATGATTCAAATTGTCCTTAAATTTTTAAAAATTACGTGGGTACTACCCGCGTCGACAATTTTCAAAACGCTTACCGAAACCTGCTTGAAATCGATGAGGAAATCTGACCCTTCTGCCCGAATGCGTCACGTATTTATTTGTTGTATTTCTATCATTTTCTCTTTCTTGACTTTCGCTTTACCAACATTCTGTCCATTGTTTTTCCAGTATCATTGATATTAGAAGGAAGGATCAGGCGGATCTCTATTGCCAGGATTCCTTTGATTTCTCATTTGATAAGGTAATAACAGATTATCCACACTGAGAAGTCTGTAGTCTCCCTTCATCCTCTTAAATCCGGTCTATTGCACCAATCCCTGTATCAACGAATCTACTTTCAACCTCCTTATATGAGGGACAGATCTTCTGTTCCTTGCGTGAGGTAGGGCTTATGCATGAAGTGATATCCCTTCGGGCTATGTAATATCGGGCCAAGGTAAACAAATCCATTTGTGACTATCACGAGATCGACGACATTTCTTCCTACGTGAAACGTATTTGTGAACACCTCGGAACTGTTGCCGGTGCATAGGAGCACAATCATCACAAATAGCGTTGTAACAGGCACAGGGCGTACGTTGATAACACATTGACTGTCACGCGTGTTTTCAATGAAATCTCCTTCAGGCCACGCGTGCCGCAGTACCAGACGTTCTCAGCTAGATATTCCCATGGATATTTTAGTAATGCGAGTCGCTCAAGTAGTGGTCTCAAGAATGATCACTCGCTTCGTTTGTTCGCAACATTAAAACCACTAGCTATTGCTGCATATAATGAAGTAAAGTGTGGTATAGATTATTCCGACCAAATGGTTCCTTATGCCACCACAAGTAGGAAAGGAATCAAGTGGTACAGAAAACTTGGAATTCAACTCCTTTGGGAATTTTTGTTGTAAACGCTTTGACGGTTTACAAAATTGCAACAAGAATATGAGGTGGATAGTCGTGATAGGTACTGCTGGTGTATAGATCGCTGTGAGGTACTGCTGTTGGTGTATATGATTTTTGTCTTCATCCGTATTGCCTTTTCCTCAGTTAGGAATCTTGGAGAAAAAATCGGACTACGAGTGCCGGGATTTGAACCTGGTCTCGAATCTTCGTAACCTACGGCGCTAACCACTGCTTTGCCGTCGTCTGGTCTTAGTTTGTTGTCGAGTGCCGCTACAGATATAAATATTAGAATATTTAGAGAATTATTAGCTGCAAAATTATTAGAGTTGTCTGAAAATACAAAAAATCCTTGTCTTCGATGGAATTAGCATAATATCGCCTTTCGAAAAAATGATTCCGAAAGAAGCATTAGACACGCATGCAAACAATGTTCTGCAAATAAAAGACGTCGAATGGACCGAACAAAGACACAAATGAATTTAAGGAAAACAACAACTTATTGTCAAAATTGACTCGACCAACCTCAGCTATGTATAAAATGCTTTAAAGTTTTACATTCTAAATAATTTTTTTAATAAACCATTTTCATATTACTTTCATAACAATTCAATAGTTTTATTATTTCTTCTGGAATATCTTTTCAAATATCTACGACGATCCTTCGCGAGTAGTCAAATAAACGCCACCAGAATACGGGTTATGCGGCCCTACCAGAAACTTTCCTGACATCCGAATACAAGTGTCGTGACAATCAATGTGATAAATCTCACATTCGCGAGCACTGTAATCGATGCTTCTCGCGGTGATCGCGCTCGTATGTGCCGGCAGCAGTGCCGATGTATTCACGACGTTTCTCATGGAAATGAAGCAACCTGCAGAAATACATATCGTTGATCGCGTAGAAGCCACAAATGGATTTGTCAATCTTAGACAGATATTGGGTAGTCAAACGGAATATCACTTCGTCCACAAAGACCTATCTCACACAAGGAACAAGAGATCCGTGCACCGCATGAGAAGGTTGAAAGTGAATCCATCGCTACAGAAAGTGGTACACAGCCCGGATTTAAGAGGGTGAAGAGAGGATACAAATTTTTCAGTGTCGATCTCGTATCACCTTACCAAATGTGAAATCCAGCTAATCCTAGCAGCAGAGATCCGTTGGATCCTTTCTTCCAAAATAAATGGTACTCAAAGAAAGCTGGACGAAATGTTGGCAAAGCGAAAGTCAAGAAAGCGAAAATAATAGAAATACGACAAATAAATACGTCACGCGTTCGGGCAGAAGGGTTAAATTCCTGATCGGCTTCAAGCAGGTTCAGATTAAGCGTTGAAAATTGTCCGACACCTATATAATTTTTAAAAAATAGCAACGAACAAGGAAAAACTGTGTAAACCTAGTGTACATATAGCATTGAGTAATCTTGTCAGTTAAACCATACGATCAACCATTCTCTATAGGTACGGTCCCGGTGTCCCTGAACCTGTCTCTTCGACGAGAATTCAAATGGCGTTTCGTAGTAGCAGACTTTAACACGCCTATCATCGACCAGGACTTCTTGCGCTACTACGGGTTGCTAATGGATCTGCGAAACGAACAAACCTAATGGACTCGACCACCAACCTGTCCGCAAGGGGATACTCGACCACGATCGATACAGCATTGGTAAAAACGATCATCGGCGAATCGACGTATCACTAATTCCTTGCCGAATTTCCGGACTTAACGCGTCCGTCTGTTTTCGGACGAAAAAGAATTCAATATGTGGAATACCACATCAAAACCACGCCCAGACCTCCTGTCTGCAACAAACCTTGACGCCTCACTCCCCGATCGTCTCAAATAGGTGAAGGCAGAATTCGAGCTGATGATGGAACAAGGAGTGATTCGGCGATCACCTCTCCATGTCGTTTCGAAGAAAGACAGAAGCCTACAACCCTACCTAACGGCGACTACCGGGCACTGAACGCCCTCACCATACCCGAGAGGTATTCGCCGCCGCACATCGAAGATTTCGCGCGTCAGCTCTACAATAAGCGGATCTTTTCGAAAATTGACCCCATCCGCGCGTACTACCAAATGCCGATCGCGCCGGAGAATTTCGAAAAACCGGTGATCGTTACCACGTTCGGATTATTCGAAGCCGTAAATGTAATGTTCGGACTTCGAAACGCAGCGTAAACGTATCAACGGTTGTGCACGAAATATTTCCTGGTCTAGATTTCGTATATGCGTACATAGATGATTTCTTGATAGTCTCGGAAGACGAACAGTAACACCGCGTACGTTTGTCGAACGGTTAAACGATTATGGTGCCGTAATTAAATCTGCGAAATCTGAATTCAGCTCGAGCGAAATTATATTTTTAGGATGCACCTTAAACGCCGACAAAATCAAAGCTGCTAGTCGATCATGTGGAAGCGATTATGAGCGTTCCAAAGCCTGCGACTGCTAAGCAACTGCGAAGGGTATATTCGTGGCCCTCGCCAAATGTCTCAAGAATCAGCACCTGCAGCAAGTCGAGGATATTGTCACGTAATTTTTTAGTAATTACACAAAAGTTGAGTTAAGACTTAGTGTTTTATTCTTTAGACTTAGTTTTTTATTACAGAGGCCAATATTGTAACTGGATTGAAATTAGAAATAGAACTCGATTGAAATTAGAAGTAGAACTATTTGAACGGACTCGTACTATCAAAGAAGAAAGTTCGGTGTGGGTGTTCCCTTTGGAACTCAGAACGCGGATTCGTTGTCCACACTTTTTGGTGGAAAAGTGAGGGTAACGATCCGCGATGCCCATTGGTAAATGAATTAGATAGTAAAGACAAGGAGAGCTAGATATGGCTCGTGGGCATCCTTGTTCGTGGAAAAACTCTTATCTTGCCAGACACCCGCTTTCTCCGTATTAGGTAAGAGCGTGCAACAAACATAAACCGAAAATGTTTACGTGAAGGAAACTGAAACTGAACAGATTCGGTTTATGTTTGTCTTCCTAGACCTGTTGCGAGTTAATGGAACAATAGATAGGTCTTGGCGTTCGGACTACGTGGAATTTTACAAGGACCGTCACATCTGGCGTACCACATGGCAAAAAGGAAAGTTGGTACGTGACAATATAGTGGTCTACCAAGCAAGCAAATCTACCAGCCACAGGACGATACAAAAAATTAAAGAGTGAGATTATCCGCAAACTGGCTGATTCAGACAGTTCGAGAATGCAAAAGTTGCTGGAATCTGAAGAAATAGGCGAAAGAAAGCCGTCTAAATTCTATCAATACGTAAGAAAACTCACCAGGCATTTCCAGTCGGAGCGTTCGAAGCGTCGGCAATTAGATTTGAAGATATACACATAGACATTATCGTGATGCAATATTTGCAAGGCTACCGATATTGTCTAACGTGTATCGACCGTTTCTCGCGATGGCTCGAAGCAGTACTCATACCCGACATGAAAGCGTCAACCGTTGCTTCAGCCCTCCTTTCTATATGGATATCTCGTTTTGGCGTATCATCGAAAATAACAACCGAACAAGAACGCCAATTGGAGTCACAATTGTTGAAGGAACTACGCCGATCGCTCGGTATCAAACATTTACGCACGACGGCCTATCATCCTGCGTCTAACGGGGTAGTAGAGCAACTACATCAACAGTTAAAAACGGCAATGAACACGTTGAACGCAGCGCCGAAATTGCTGTCTTTTCCGTTCAGCCGGTAGCGAGTGAGCGCTGAAATAATACGACGATACAGAGTGATCCGCGACTTCAAATCAGGAATTTTGTTTAGATCTGTCGGCCAGTATGTCGTAATGACATTTTGTGTCGAGTCATAAAACACCTGACGACAAGCGTAAGCTAAATAATGCAACGAGAAAACTATCTAAGATCCTTAAAAATTATAAAAATGACAGATTTCACAAATATCTTGCTAATCTGTCTCCCACAGCTGATTTCAACTATTCACTGTGGAAGGCATCCAGGAAACTCATTCGTCCTCCAATAATCCCTCCAATTCGTTGTCCGCAAAGTAGATGGGCGCGTAGTCCTATACAAAAAGCCAACTGGTTTGCAAGTCACTTAACTAAAACCGTATTCCTCCACTATTGCAGCGGAAATAACTGAATACTTGCACTCTCCCTTCCAGATGACTCCTCCTATTTAGTCTTTCTCATCTTTGGAAGTTATAGACTTACTCCGCCGTCTAAACTTCAGGAAAGTATCGGGGCATGATGTGATAAGTAACAAAGTTATTAAGGAGCTTCCCATAAAAGGGATTGCACTCATCACTCCTATTTTTAATGGAATTCATCCTAATACTATCCTAAGAAAGATGACAAAGGAAACAAAGTTATCACTGGACGTCTAGGTTACATTATCGAGAAACAAATATACCCTGATCACACAAGATCTATTAACTAAGTGCTCTCTTGGAATTCCTACTGTAGCGGTTCATAGCCATGAAAAAAGTTTCAGGGTTTAAGCGCATGTGTTGGCCACATGGCCTGCGAAATACGACGTCCGAGGTTACAACGTCGTCAAAGAATAAACCCTGTGACTTACGATAAAGCGCAAGTGTTCTCGATGAAGAAAACCGTTTCCCTACTCCAGAAGAAAACTTTCTGTTATGGGGATCTCGGCATCCTATATGAATGGAAACGAGGAAAAGATAGAGAGACACAGAGTTGCAACTGATCAGTGAAGTCGAGTAAACGGTGAGTACGCGAAGAACAATACGAATACGATCCAGGTAAGACGCGCTAGTAAACCTGTCAGGCCTTTCTCGTATAATTAATAAACTCATTGTTAAACCAATCCACGGAGTATTTTTTTAGCACCCTATACCTCCTACCACCTCACTATAGATGGAATCTCTGCAGCCGAAGCGACAGACATGTTCTAAAAACGATTGATTTGTCGTTTCGGCTCCCCGAGAGCGATTTTAACAAATCAAGGAACGAATTTTACATCTTCGTTAATGAAGAAGGTGACAAAAAGATTTCGAATAAAGTAGTATACTACAACAGCATACCACCCTCAGGGCAATGTATCGATCGAAAGGCCACACCACGTATTGTTCGGATACTTCAAATTATATGTAGAGAAATCAAGGAATTAGAATGAATGGAAGGAGTTAGCCATGATCTCCTATAAGACTTCCGTGCACGAGGGAACAAAGTTCTCTTCTAATGAATTAATTTTCGAACATCTAGCCAGGCCAGAGAACCGTCCGGTGAAAGAATAATAAAATTTGAAACCAACCTATGTAGATTTTTAAGGGATCCACTTGACAAGATCAACACGACGCAATTCGCAGTAAAGGAAAATGTAATGTAACGGCCTATGGTCATAAAGAACGTATCGACAATGGTTATTAACCATTAAGTAGTTATATTTGGACAATTTAATCAGTATATCGCATAGTACAATATTTCCCAAGTGCGATCGACAATACATATAAAAAAAATGCCAGAAGCAATTAGGAATCGTAGAGGTAGAGGCTATAATCCAGAACGATCGAGCTCTGTATAAGATCGATAAACCCGACATTTTATTATCGAACCCACGATATGAATAAATATAATGTCCGCGCTCTTCTCGCTGATGTCTCGCGACACTTCACAATTTATGATTTTATCCGCGGGAAAGTAACATACTCAATATTCTGATTTGTGACTCAACATAAATGAAAAAACAAATTTGTACGTCGTCTATACTGCATATCTCGTTGGACATGTGGAAAATCGCTAGTAGAACATAGATTATGAAGATACATTTTACTTTTAAGATATATTAATTTTAGTTTTTCAACACTGTATCAAATTTGGATTTAGCCTAAACACTTCTTCTCTACTAGTGTTGCTGTTTTTTTAAGATGTGTTTCTCGCAGTAGGCCTATAGCATTGTACTATATATTCAACATTACTTCATGAATATAATATGAAAATTATGTATGAAAATTTAAATAAAAGACATATGTAAAATATGTTGTAAAACGAATAAACGATTCACTTTTTATAATATTTCATGCTTTATTGCTTTTGTAAAATGTTTCGATGTACTCATTTTTTATTATTTTTATGCAAATTATGTTATTCTCCCAGAACTTTATAATTTAATTATCTCAAGTTAACTTACTGTTTGAAATTGACTTCCTTCTGCGGAAACATTTTTGACTAAATTTATCCGGATATTTTCTGTATCCGATACTCAGATCCGATGAATATGCGGAGCAGTTCAAAGCTTGAATTTCGAAGGAGGTCCCGGTGCATACCTGTTAGGCGTCAAGTAGGCTATTGTGGGGTTTTAGTCGGTAAGTCCGACACTACCCTGACTCTGTCCATGAGGATTTTCCCACGAAAAAAAAGTTCAAGGCTTGAATATTATTAGAAAAATAATAATTTCACTGATCTTAGTATCAATTTTAGTAATTTCTTCTGAAAATTGCACTTTGTTTTATCCTCTTCTTACCATATTTTGAAATACAAATTTTTAAATAAAAAATTCAGTCTAAAAATGAAGGTCATCATCGAGGTTGATACATGTTCCAGTTTCGAATATACATCAAAAGAAGTGTCTCCTTTTTTAAGTTGAAATCACAATAAGCATCTTCAATCAGCATTCTATTCTACTGTCTTAATGATGAAAACAAGTGATCGAAGAGGTAGTATGCATCAAAATATAATACAATATACTCAAATATACTACAACCTGATACAATATATTGCAAGAGCGATGTAGGCAATTGTGACCGAACACAGAAGACCAGGAACGATAGCGTCATAAGCAGCTTGTTTCTTTTTGTTCCTTATTTGCAGTTTTAGCTTTCCTCCGTTACATTAATCAGCTGTTTGTGTTCTATCTGCTTCATCTTCTTTTCCAACCTACTTAGGTGCTCATTTCTTAGAATCCGCGGACACAGTACGTAATCGATCTTCGTCGAGCCACCTTGCCAATACGCATCGTCATTTGCCACTCGCTCATTTGAAGAGATTCGAGAGGCAACGATTCTGACTTATTTTCCTTTAAACATCATCATTTCGATAGTATTCCTATTACAGCATGTATATATTTCATGATATGGAATAATATCATATGATCGTAATAAAAACATATATCGAGTTCAGCAGACGTTCATATAGATCAAATTTTGATATCCGAATTTACTACAGTAGTGCAGTGGGACATATGATTAAGTAATTTCGTAAAACGATCTGAGTTAAAAATTTGACAGGATTCCTATTTCAGGAATGGGTTATCCAAAACAATAAACTCCATGCATTTTAGGGCATACCATATGAGATGGTTGTTCCAATAGACTCAAGTGCCGACAAGAACATCTTACAGGATTTTCAAATCCAAGTCGAAAATGCATTCATAAGCAGTTGCAATTTTCATACAGCGATGATTGATTTCAGTTTCGTGCGCAAGCGCTAACTATGTTTTCACTTGAAATCTTTTCGACTTCAGGTGTCTTCGGGTTTTTCTTTGCATATTATCTATTGACAGTCTTGAGTGCAGAGACGTTGGTTTGAAAATTTTGGGTAGGCTTGACGCCTACGTTTTGATGAGAAATGTAATTGTTGACAATACATCTGTTCGGTTGGAATGTACTACTGCACTGCTACTGCCAGTTTTCAATGGTACGAAGAGTATTTTAACTCGTACAAGGATGACTGCAACGACATAAAAGAGGAAATTACGGAGTGCGTTGCCTGCAGTCAAAGCAGTGAAACTTTGTGCTCCTGTTTAGCAACTGGAGGTTAAATTACGCAAATTGCATTTTTCTGTACAAGAAAATGCAAATACGTCTGTAGTACATGCCACATATTCATCGTAAAGTAGGTTGTTCACAGGATCTTCGATTTCCAAATATTTTTGAGGTGTTAATTTAATTTTAATTAATTTTCTTCAAAGAGATTTTGCATCTTACAACCTTTTCCATCGGTAGCGATCTCACTGTGTATAGTTTTGTTCATAAGTATTACACAATATACATCGATATACATCGTACAATTCTTGTATTAAGAGAAGCGTGTTAAAATTGTGGATATAGTTTCCTTACAGATAAAGCATGATTTTACATTCGAAGTGTACAAATGTACCCGTTTGTGAAATAATGAAAATCTCCTCTTCATGATTAGAAAATTGATGTGCTGCATTGCATATCTGATAAAAATGATTGGGTCCATTTCTTTGAGTAACGTTGTTACAAAACTGCGTACTATTCACGCCATCATGTAATTTGAGTGCACAAACGCAAGATTGGAATCGTTACAGTTTTCTTCTTTTTATATATGTATCTGTATATAATTTTACACGTTTTAAGGGAATTATGTTCTTCATCTTGTTCGCGTTACTGTGTCAAACTTCAAAACTCAAATTTTTTTCTTATATTTTTTGCTAATAATTATTTACGAGTCTGCCAAATCATTCAATTTCCCCATCACATAAATAGATATCACAAGTTCTAAACGTTGCTGTGTCATTGTCCAATCTACATAGAGTTTTCAACGATATGATGACCAATATCTATATCTTTAGACTTGTTGTAGACATTTCCAATATATGTTGATATACGACAAATTACAATATTGTAGACAATACATTGTTGGCTAGGGATTTCCTGGATATTCTGCAATTCCGTTCAACTAGACGGATTGCATTTCTTTAATATTTTCTACATTGTATACTGTACACGTATCATTATGAACTCTATACGTTTTTCTTTACGTTGAGATGTGAATGACATGTAAGATTGTAGTGCTGCATGTTGCAAATGCTTATATCGCTGCAAAATACATTGTATGGCTTATCGCAAGACCTACTATTTCCGAAAATCCTTTTTGTCAATGCGATTGTTGTCTGCTCTTTCTTGTTTTATACTTTATAGCACTTCCAAGCAATTATGTGCTATCTTTCCATTTCTACTAACACATTTTGTAACTTCTATGACAGTATAATTAATTGTTTACTGTGATAGCAGAATTCTGTCAATTTCATTATCATTTAAAATTTTCCCTTGAAGGGAGACTTACTTGCTTGCAAAATTTCGTGAGAAATAAAAGAATGAAATTTTGGGTAGACTTGTACTCTATTAGTTTGCTTGTAAAATACCTCAACAGTAATTAATAAAAAATGTAATAAAATTCCTTCTATAACTTTCATAATTTATTACAGTGATTTTCCATATGCTGTGCGTGACATGCATAACTTATAGATTATAAAATTTAGAAAATATAAACTTGTAAATTTTATATAAATATTAAGTATGTTCTTATTTATCCTTGAATTCTGTATCAAATGTAGTGTCAGTTTATAATATAACCAATAAAAGTGTGTAAAAATAAAGAAGGCTGGGAAATGCAAATGAACAATGGAAAAGGGTAGGATATCTCTTATAAATACAACACAACCCCTATACGTGATCTGATGTTTCAGTGATCGTGCTTTTACATATGAGATCATCTACAATTAATTACAATCCGTTAGAATGTAATAATTACATAACCATACAAAATTATTTATACAGAGAGTAGCATTTAAAATCGTCCTGTGTAATGTAAGAAATATTTCTCATTATTTACTCATAAAATATAAAATATTGAATGGACAAATTGTAAAGTACAAAGTAAATAAATAAATAAAAAAAATATACCTGTAGCGGCACATGAGTTATAAGACGATTCGAATCGAGGATGACTAATGTTGATGTTGTGCCTCGGAGTATTAATACCGTTACGATGGACGAAATGTAATAATAAACAAACTCCGGACAAAACAATATCACCCGAACGTGCAAACGTTAACCGGAGTCAAACACAAACTTTCCGGTATTCCCCCGACCATTATAAATAGACGATGATGCTCTCCAGACAGTTAGTATCGAGCGAATGTAAGTACTATCTAGTATACGAATATCGAGCATTCTTATAGCGAGAGTATCGAGTGACATTGAGCGAGCGACAATTAACTGTGTATTCTATACTTGGAATTATATCCTATTTCCTAAATCAGATAAAATTCTAGAAATCAGACAACCAAATTTAATTATCAGTAAAACTGGATGCATAATCACATACGACCGTAATATTATGGAAATAGGAGGATCACCCAAAAATATTTCTTACGAAATGAAAATTAAGAACAGTTAATCCAGTTTCGAAGAAATAGATATTTCAATACTAGAGAAAATATTAGAAACGGCTCCAAAGGTGACTCGCAATTCTAACCAACACAAAGCCAACCTCAATCCGTTACAAACACAAGTCAATACCCTACAATTTGAGCGACGTATAAATTCAATCAAAGAATATAACATATCTACTACAAATATTAGAATTTAGGCCTAGGACCAGGAACAATATATATAACGTATAAATGTAAACTTTTCGAATGTCTAAGTTCAGTAATTCCTAAAATTGTATGTATCAAAATATTCTGCTCTACCATTCACTTTCATAAGACTATTAGACATAAGACTATTTCTGGTCGCATTAACATTAAGCAAACAAGGTGAAAATACGTGTATTTTCAGGAAATTGCCTTTTTTCTGCTAGTGAATTTGAATATTTACCTAATGAGCAAAATTAATTTGATTGTGATAATGGTGAACGAGACGAAAATTAAAAAATAATTGTTACAAGAAAACTCTGCTGAATGATTTTCCACTTTATGAGATCAACGGTTCATCAATCAATGTTTTTCAAAACTCTACAGGAGCGTAAAGGAGCAAAACTTGTACAGGAGCGTTATGTGTATTTTAAATTTTTCTTTATTATAACTAGTTTTGAACTTCATGATTCATGGTATATTTAAACTTTAAACGTAACAGTTATATTTTACAGAAAGATTAAATAGAGATTAAATAGAGAATCACTTCCTTTGCGGATTTACAAAAAATTTTGTACGAACATCCGGGCTATGTAGATGCTCCTGTTTGGCACTGTATTAGCATAAGCGAACAGTCTAACTTCGAGTCGACTTGACAAAAATCGAACGACTAGCAGAAACAACCAGCGACCGCTTATTTTCCATAACTCAGAATTGAGTTATGGACGTTAGGACGAAATTGTTACCAGAGCAAATACAAAAGTTATGTAGTTCAATACGACAAGATTTCTACAGGTTTCCTACATGTTATGTATATAGAAACCAAAAATGTATTAAAAATAAAAAGCGATCTAAAATAAGAAGTTAACCCCTTGGCCTATCACCACGAGCGAGACTCGTGGTAAGGAATTTGTGCCATAAGCGGAACCCACGAGTCTGACTCGTGGTAATTTACAAATTGCTAGTGATTCATTATTCACTTTGAAATAATAAATTGTTTTTGTTAACTGATCAATTGATCATGATTACGCCCTAGACGTCCTAAAACCACTATTTGTCCTCAAACGTTGTTTATTATTTCACAATTCCTTTTGTAGCCCCTATATGTACATGTCATAAGAAGTACACATTCTGCGCCAGTTCGGGCACATGGCTGAACAAACGAATGGCGCGGCGCGCGACCAAACTTCTTGCTTACTATGGCTCGCACGATCGTCAAATAGCATGTAGGCCAAGGGGTTAAATATATTTGTTTTAATGACTTACCTTTACATGTAGAATAATGTCCTGTCCGGTTACTGCAGTACCCCATCTATCATTGAACAAATTTTTAGATTACAATTATTCACACAAAGCTAATACGCGCACGAATATCTTTTAGGTAATTTTCTCTATCTCTTTAAGACAATTTTCCAGATAGAAAAATTAAAACTATCAGTAAATTCTTATATGACGCGCACTCTACTGCGTCCCGAGTACGAATGACGAGTGAACGTAATGGAACTATACGGTGACCGCTTATATAATGACGACGACGGACTAGGATTGCTCAGTGATTGGCTATGCTTCGAGCCTATAGGCGGTACCTGTACGAGATCACTGCGTAAAAGTCATTTCGCGGCACGGTCTCTTCCCCCCGACCTCGTTTGCCAGACGATCACTCATCCCCACAGGAACTAAAAGTAGACTGTCGATCTGTCCCGTTTTGCGATCAAGTTTTCATGACAGAAAAAAAAAATAGAAAAAGCAATATCATATAAAAGTACCGCTTTTGAGCGGCTTAAATTAAATTGCAAACTGTAATGTTAAAAATGTAAACCCAACACAAAATATGGTATGGCTACGTCGTACCGTCGCGTAAGGGTACTTTTGCCAAAACCACTTTCAAACAGAAATTCATTGTTTATTGTGAATACACATATGCAAATTATATTTTTCTTGGGCAATAAACATTATATATATGCAAATTCTATAGAATTTAGAACAACAACTGACGGTTTGACTTTCCCTGTGTTTTTACTAGGAGTCGGTCGAACGATAGAAACAGAGAAGGACGGGGAGGTAGGATAGAGAATAAAACAGGAATTCGAGAAGAGAAGATTGAACAATTAAAAAAAAGCAAGTTAAGAACTAGAAGAAGAAAGAGAAGAGGGAGTAGAAGCGGAGGGTTTTGAGGAGATAGGGAAGAAGATTTAGAAAATCGATTCTTGAGTTTTCACGAATCGATCGCCTGATTTCAAAAAATATTACAACGTTACATATATATATATTGTGGCATGCTTGTAAAATCTGGACATGATTCTTTTGTTAGGTTTTTATAATTGTATCTCAATTTTAAGATTAATTAAACGAATATTTAATGATGATTTTAATATCGAAAATAACGATTATTATACTACGAATTTTTATATGAATACAATATGTTAGAATATGTGAAACATAAGGTCCGTTCAAATAACATCAACAAATGAAAAACTGTTTTGTACGAAGAAAAACAAGAAAGATATAAAGAATACTAGGCTTTGTTTTCGAGAAAATTGATCTTGGAAATCTGTTTCGAACATGTAAATTTGGTTAGTTACCAACTAAACAGACGGAAGTCATTCTACGTGGAAAAATAAGAGAGAAATATGAAATAAAATCTTTTCGTATAAAGCTTAATTTTCAAGAAAATCGAATTTCTTCGTGCTCGGTTCATAACACTCTTCGACATGTATCTAATTTTGCAACCTTCAATAGGCGATTCTTGTAGACATTTGCGAGCTACATTCGAATTTGCAAACCGTCTTTTTCCTATAACTCACAATTTTCTAAAATATCAATTTTGAAGAGAATTGCAAATTTTCAACTTTAGAAATATTTTGTGTTCTTATAATAGCAGCTATTGAGTTGCGATAGAGACGAAAAAATTCTGTGGACTCTCCCGAATAAAATGATATGTATCATTATTGCATTATGAACATTTAAACATGTCTAAATAATGATTAGAGCGAAAAAGCATCTGAAACGCAACATTCCTTCTTACATTTCTCAGTTTATTGAAAAAACTAAAGGTCTAGGAGAAAACCTAACTACAATACGCGATACAACAAACATTTCTGCTAAAGCAATCATCATCTATCGTATTTCATTTGAAATATAGAAGCACAACTCGCGATGTTTTTTCCGCCATTTGGTAGAACGGAACCGATAAACACACGCAGTTTTACTTACATCGAAAGTATTAGCATTACCGAGATTTTTAGATTTCTTATATCGCTGCTTGGCATTGATAGTGGCACAAGTAAAAAGAATTTCGAATTTGCTTTTATTGAACATCAAATCTACATTATGCTTTTCTTTCTATCATATAAAACGGTAAATTTAAAATTCCGTCAGTTTTGCGCCACAGGACAAAATTATTACGTATCGCTCTGACCTTATTTTTACAACAATATTTTCATATCTTCTGTTGTTTGCGACACTATAAGTGGAAGGTCATACTGCTTTCGAGAATAATGGTATATCTTGTGTTTAGTCAGTTTTATAATGTTATTGAAATGACCCGTTCAAAATCTCTTCGTAAATTTTAAAAAACCTCTCCTCTAAAATTTATCTGTTTGCGAATTGTACCACTATCAACGACAAGCAGCAATATACGGTTTGAATACCTTTCTGTTTCTGCTTTATCGATTCAAAAGTATTTACTAAAAAATATTCCATCAATTTCGGAAGTTTACTTTCAATCTCTTTTTTCTCATTAATTTAAAAATTCCCTTTTTCGAGCTCTGCATTCAAATTTCTCCGACGCTCTCCGAAATTTCTCAAATAATAATTTTTGAATCATACACTTGTAAATAATAATTCATCACGATATTCGTAGTTTCCTGACCGTTCTGAGGTATGTACGGAGGATCATAATCCTTTTACCAGAAGGTTCATCGTCTTCTTTGCTTTGTGGCTTTAAGCCAATTTGAGGTGACATTTGCTCTCGACAGTGCTCTGAAATTGTCTATCTATTTGAGAGTTTAGGTTAGAAAAATTTACCAAATGTCCTGCTGGATGAATTGTAAAGTACAAATTAAATCATAAAAAAAAAATTTGAGAGCAGTTTGAAAGTTTGCTATCACACAGCACTCTCAGAACTGTCCATTTGAGATTCGCTCGTGCGTTTGTTCGTCTGTTCTGTAGTTTGTTTCGAAATACAAGTGAGGTGAAATAACGAGTGAACGAAAGGCTTTGTGCTCTTATTGTTGCGTACAATTGCATACAATTGAGTGTAGAGATAAAGTAAGGATAAAGTAGGACTCAAACGGATAAACAGGGACTGTAGCCTCTCACTCGTCACTGGAGTTGCAGCACGGAATGCCGTAACAACTGGGAGTCTTCTCTCGAGTTCAAAGGTTAAGAGAACAGAGCTATTGGCGATGTCAATAGTTTTCTATTCATTTTCAAAGTCAGGACACGATGGCGGGCTGGTGGCCACGCGCAGTTTTTGCGAGATATGTAGATTTAGACTAAAAAGAATGTGTGTGTGTGTGTTTTTGTAGCGAATGTCTGCGTGAAGACAAGACGAGTTTAAGCGGACGTCTCTTTTTACCCAGCAGTTAAATAATATTTTGATTTCCCGTAAAACTCATCCGCTGTATCATACCTACATATACTATGAACAAAATATAATAGTTAGGTTCACGTTAGGGCATTGTATCCGGTAGCAACTGACGCATATGTTACACGGACGCACAACTATAAGCAGAATTCACTCAAGCGATACCGGCAGTTTTTCGTGAGTATCTCGGAAATTAAGCAAGTTAAGTCCTTGTATGTATAGGAAAAAATTGTTTAAAATATCGATTTGCACGACATACGCAAAAATCATCGAAATCGAAGTTTAGTCAGTCTTTCTACAGTTTCACCGAAGGTAAGTAATGAACATAGACTAATATCTACGTAACGTAATGTAATTAATATCGCAATCTCGTTATACAAACTTGAACGAACGTTAAAGTGCCAATTTTGAACGATCCTTTAGTTTTACGGTTTCTTTCTTTTTTCGCTAGCCAAACCGCGGGCGTCAACCGACGTGGCGCGGTGAAAGCATCCCGATAATCGCTACGCATGCATTGACACTGGTACAGCGCGGTTGCGCACTTAGTATCCAGAAAGGCTTTTTTACGGCTATTAAGCTCTGATTACATTTTGAAACGTTTACTTCATTTTTCTCTAGTTTCTCGGTAATTAAGATATGACGATATGATTTTATGATTTACAGTTTTGTTTTATTTTGAATGGCGCTCCTTTTGACATAACGGCTACTTTAGAATAAGAATAATGCAAATACATAGATGTATCAAGTACAAGAAATATTCGTAACATTCCTGCTGCTTCTACAAGCCAACAGTCATCTAGAAAATTGAAACCTCTAGCTGTTCTTGCATACAATAAAGTGTGGTATAGATTATTCGGATCAAATGGTTACTTATGCCACTACAATTAGAAAAGAATTTAAACGGTACCGGAAATTTGGCATTCAGCTTCTTCTGGGAATTATAGTTGTAAACGCTTTAATAGTTTACAAGATTACAACAAAGAAGGATACAAATATCACAAAATTTGCACAATTATTAGTTATGAAATTATTAGGGCTGACTGATGATGTAATGAAATCTTCTTTTAACGTAGATATCATGTCATCCGAAAAAGTGCTTCTGGAATGTTGAGGTTACTTGATAAAGGAATAAATAAAGGATATATTTATAATAGAAATATATATTGAAGTAAGTATAAGTATAAGTATAGGTATAGTATATGCTGATCCAGATCCTCACTCTAGCAATGTTACATTACAATACAATATACCAGGGAGCAGGTTGATACATTGTGTGTAACTCTAGCTGAAAGTTACAAGAAACAGCAATAAAAGTCTGCTTGTAGCTCTTTTATTTCTAGACCTTGTGACCCAAAAACAATATTCACATAAAACATATTCAAGGAGACAATAATATGAACCTCTCCTTTTCGTTAACTTTTTTGCTTCACTAAGTTCTATTTTCATCGTAACTGCGGTGTCCAGATCACGTGTACACAAAAGAAAAAGATGTAGAGTTTTTCTAGAAGTAAATACTTCAACAAGGACAAAACACTACATTGTAAATAACTTTTTTAATAAACCATGTTTCTATATTACTTTTATAACAGTTAAATAATCTTATTATTGTTGAGAATTGTGCACCTTAGTCGCCGAAATAAACGTATAGCAACATTCACATTACACATAGAAATGATATCGAAATAGTTTCATATTTATTTGATATGTGATTTACAAGATATTCGTAGATGCACATTGACATGTCCGAGCACTCTCTTTTTCTCGCCATCTTTTTCACCATTCTTCTGTTCTACGAGACGCTGCGCACGTACATACTCCCACGCACGCTCATACTCACATATGTGTGTCACTACTACGCGGCTCATCCAGTGTAGCGCACAAAATTACACATATCTCAATAATTAAATCCTGTGAAATATCTTTCCAAATAACTTTCCTACTAACTTACCTCATAAGTACTCAGATAAGCATTGTTTAGGATTTTGATAGTAAGAAACACATCGTTCGCATACGAAGAATTATCCACTAACCTGATAGCAATTGAGGCGGGTTTTGTCCGCATGGCAAAAAATACGACCACTGAGACAGCACTGGTGGAGCAGATGGGATGAAGAATATATCAACCAACTAATGATTGGGAAAAAATGAAATCAACATGGTGCAACAAATTCCAAGCAAAGCATAATGGTCGTATCAAGGGATGACAACACGACGATGCCAGTATTGGTCCTGTGTAACCTCCAATTTATTCATAAGAGCAAACGAAGTAATTCGTCATTTGGCTTGCTAATATTTCTGACTCTGCGATTTATTTTCCGACTAGATTTAATACATTGTTACATTTCATTTTATAAACTACGGAAATTCACGATCAAATACGCGATACAAACGGATAATTCTAATAATCAATAATTATTACGCCATTTTACATATTAATCGCTTCGAAACGCGAAACAACGTATTGAACCTACCCTAGGAATACGAAAGAAATTTATGATAAATCCATTTTGTTACTTAATTTTATTAATTTGCATAATGAACGAATGAACATATTTAAATCTGTATTTAATCGCAAATTTATACCACGATGAATAATGTTCGGTTAACGATGTTTGTTACCTATAATAGTTGTATTATTATGATCGACTTCCTGGTTTGTCAACGAAAGAGGAAATAAGAGAAAAGAGGAATATGATTGTGTAAATGAAACACGCAAGTGTGTACAGTATGTACAGCTTCCTTAGTCTAACAGTTTAATGTATATATATTAAGATGCGTACGATAATTTTATATACCCATTTGCGTTGTAATAGTCGACTTTCTATCAGCAAGTTGGGAAAAACCATCGACGAATGCAGAACTCTGTATAAAGGATGTAGAATTTGCATAAATGTTAGGATGTAAGATGTTCATTACTCATTCGCACACTTGTAAACACACGTCTGTACAACACAGACTTTTTGAACGTGATAAATAAACGTGTTAAAGTTTCGTTTTGAATAGCCACCTGCGTGAATTCTATTCTTTTTTTAAGTTTTAAGTTTCACGATATATCCTATAGGTAGCTCCTCCTGATTTTAAACTATGCTTACTAGAATTTCTCATAGAAAGTCACTTTTCTGGTTATTAAAAGCAATAATTCACTATGTAACATCTCCTGATTACCTACAATATTCAATTTACCCTTTAATATAAAACAATTTCATTTAACATGTCGAGGTATGACCGATGGTTTCTTGAGAATATTCAGAAAATAATACTGAAAATGTGTTTGAGTTTATAATTATCCACAGCACTGTATTATGTATTATTTATTACACCTATTACAATTTAAGGCCATGTAAAGGTATTAGAATACATTACACTTTCTCCGCGCACTAGCATTTTGCTTCTTAGATTTTATATTGCCGAAATTGCAATGCAAAGCACTGTAAAATCTTCCGATTTTCAAAATTGGAAACTCTTGAACTCCCGGAATACCTTTCTTTTTTTTCTTTGTACTGTAGCAGCAGATGAGTCAGGACAATTCGAGTCAAGAGTGATTCATGTTTTTTTGCCTCGGGGCATTGACAACGTTTCGATGTACGAGATGTAAAAGTAAACAGACTCCGGACAAAACAATATCGCCATTACGTGCTACCGTCAACCGGAATCGAATTCAAACTTTCCGGTACTGGGTAACATTCATATTTTTATGCATAATAATTAATGAAACAACAGGAACATAATTTTGGCAAATTCAGCACAATAAGGCATTATAGATATTAGTGCAAAGTTCAACTCGACTGCTTATCCCAAAAAGCGAATATCAAAATATTAAGCAAAAATAATAAATTTTCTAACAATAATAAGTAATCTTCAATAATATTAATAACAAAACAACGAAACATGCTCTGACATTCTCTAAAAAGATATTATTAAAATCTTCACTTTCGTGAAATAGAATTTGTTACCACCGTTACGCGCGCGGAGAGGCGCGGTCGCGAGGAAAATGCGTCAGCGAGAGGCGTAAATTCTCACTACGATTCCTATAATCGATACCGCGAATTAGTCGCTCCCTATTTCGGTTAAGATAACAGTGGTAGTTCAAAGAATTTAACACTGTATTAACAGGTTAATATAGCTTCTATATTTAACAATCAGTTATATAATAATAAAAATGTCACAAATTATTTAACGATAAATACAGTTAATGCGACTCGACTTTGTGATATCCCTCGGTATTCGTTTGTCTTATTTGATCTATAATCATTTCAACATTTTTGGTGCAAGAGAACTCAATCGATTATCAATGCACGTATTGAGTTGAGTGCATTTGTTCTCTTCACCCTATTCAACTGTGTTAACGAGGCGAGGTGTATACATGTGCATAGTCCTGTTCACCAGTTTTGAAGTTAACTTATTTTGACCTACATTTCTCCGCGAATCTTCACTTTCTAGCAGTATGCAGTGGGTAAGTGAGTGTTACATAAAACAAAATAGGGGCATGATAAAACAACGATCTATCAACCACCCTAGGAGAGAATAATAACAAAAGTGAAAATGAAACACGTTTCGGTAAGATGGCGGGGCACCTTTACGATAAAAAGAGAACCGAAGTTGGAAACGAAGAAGATACTACAGAAAATTAGTGATTTTCAAATATCTGCAAAAAATAGATACATGTTATTATGCGACAATGATGACGCTGATACGAGATTAGAAACGGAGACGCGATGACGACCGGGGGGGGGGGACGAAAAAGCCAAAAAAGCGACAAATTAGTGTGTTACGGGATAAGACGCGAATGAGCGAAACGTAGTATATAAACAATGCTCGTACAATACGATACTTACAATGTGATAGGGAAATAGAATGAAATAGCAAGTCGATTTTTCTTCAATCATATCTTGTCAAAAGATACGAACACTCTTAAACGTGTTACCTCAGTTGCCATGCTACTGCAAGGAACAACATGTAACATTGAAAATATAATTGAAGGTTTACAAGCAGAAACTTTTGTGTATACAAGCCTCAGACTACTCCTATGTTAATGTAATATATAATATATTTATGTATTTGTTATAGAAGTAAAAATTTTGAATGTCCTTGTTTCTTCTATTCTCCTTAATTATTTTTTTTTTTTTGTATTACCCGCAAATGTTAACGTTATGGTCATCCGCTACCTCTTCCTCCATACTTTTGTTTATACATTCAAGTATGTTTATATGTTTCTTATAAATCGTTGTGTAGCATATAAGCATAATTTCGTAAACATTATACACAGAACTGTGAGCTATAATTCAGGAACTGTGTGCATCATTAAAAGAAAATCATGCCTATGTTCTGTTTTAGAGTGGTGTATAAGATAATTTAATTAAATTTTAGGCACAAATTAATGCGTATAATAGAGTTAGTTGGAAAAATAAAAATGATATAGAAAAAACAGAACTATATTTCGAGCGTTTTATTAAGATACCAACCTTTGGTATCGTTATATATTATTATCGATACTGCAATCGTTTATTCGTTTGCTTGGTGTCTTCTTTGGCATGTGGCGTTCGTTGCGATATTTATAATTTGGAATGCCTTGTGAGAATAGCATCCTTATACAGGAAAGGCAATGACAGATGCTCTAGATAAAGCGAACAGATAAGCTTTAAGAGTAATAAGTAATAATAAGCTATTATCTCTTCGTAATTTAAGCGGTTTGAAAAATTGTAAACTTCATTAAGATTAGTATATTGCTTTGCGAGAGACTTTTCTTACGATGATATGATACATGAATTGTACGACTCCAGAGTGGAAAATCGATCGGTTTTGTCGGTTATTGCTCCGAGAGATAAGAACACGGAAACGAGAGATACGAACATGGAAACCGAAATGCCTCCAAATTTCGAGATAGGAATCTTCGACTGTTGTTCAGTTGGTTCGAGTAACACTTCCACAGCCACGCCGACTTTTTAAGTACTTATTTTGTCATTTGAATATTTATGACATATATTATTCTCCTCTAAAAAAAAGAGGAAAACCGCATGTAAAACCAGTTGAGTAGTCGGAAACGGTGGTCAAGTGTAAAATGTAAAAAAAAATCACAGAATAGTTATTTAAAAGTCAATCTTTGTCCTTACGACTTCTAAATCGCGTGTGAAATGTATTCAAATCAAGAACAGACGGTTAATCAATTCTATTTTCGCAAGAAGTTAAACAAACTGCTATACCCACGCTTACCGCCACCTTGCACCAACACGCAGCCGCACACTCATTTCCGCTAGAGTCGCTATATGCTATATACGTAAATACTGTAAATAAGTAAATATCATGTGGTACAGCGAATAACTCCGGCGCAGCAATATATTTTGTAATTACGTGATTTGTGTAGAAATTAGAAACTACCTCTGTACACAATTACTGAGAATGGGATTTATAAGAACTGTACATTGCGCGTTAAGCACAAAAATGTAATGCAAAATACTACTGCAATTTCGCACCTGGCTAATCTGAAAACTAAAGGAAAATTGATTCCTGGAAATTTGCGCTTTTTGAATTAAATCAGATAGAAGACGCTTGAAGGATCTTGAAAGGGAAACCGAAGGTATCATGGAAGATACTGCAACAAAAATACAGAAACATTTAGCTTAATTCGTGCAATAAAATTGTAACACGTGTATTCGTTTCGACAAAATAAACCACGAAAGCCTACTACAAACAATCAAGAAACAATTCCCGGAACAAATATACCAATTAACAAAATCATACATAAGCAACAGAACCTTCACGATAAAAATCAAGGACGCACACTCCGAAGTCAAAGACATCACAGCAGGGGTTCCGCAAGGAAGCGTCCTAGGACCCATATTATACACACTATACACGGCCAACATACCAACAACTACCAGTAGCAAAATATTGACATTCGCGGACGACACAGCCGTACTAGTCAGGCACACTAACCCTGTAACAGCAGCCACAATACTACAAAAACACATCACCAAAATAGAGAAGTGGCTACAAGACAAACAAATCAAAGCTAGCCGTAACAAATGCAACCGCATCACATTCACACTGAGAAAACAGATAACACCAAACATCTTCCTGAACAGTACGCAAATAACACAAACAAGGCAAATCAAATACCTTGGACTTCACATAGATACACATTTCACATGGAAACAGCACATCAAATCAATAACAGAAAAAATACAGACAACAAGGAGACAAATGCACTGGTTAACAAACCGAAAATCCTAACTAAGCACAGAAAACAAACTAAAAATATACAAAATAATCATAAAACCAATCTGGACATACGGAATTCCACTATGGGGAACAGCAGCAATGAGCCACATAAACAAAATAGAAACAATCCAAGCCAAAATCCTTAGAACAATGGTAAACGCACCGTGGTACGTTAGAAACGAGAACATAAGGAAAGACCTCGGAATACCAACGGTCAAGGAGGAGATTACCAGATTCGCAACAAGATACAGAAAAAGAATAGAAACACACCCGAACCAGCTGGCAGCTGAAACGTGCAACACAACAAATATCGCAAGAAGACTAAAAAGGAAACACCCAATAGACCTCATAAAAGATATAACTTAGAAAAAACGAAGCTGGCACCCCGCTGAGGGTAGCCGCCCACATGCTATATTTATTTTTTTTATTTATATTTTTTTTTCTTCACCAACAAGATATAACACTTTACCAAATGTCCGCAAGGACAAATTGTAAAATAACCAAAATAAAATAAAAAAAAAAAAAAAGGTATAATGACCCAAATGAAATCTAACTCTTATCTTTTGTTTATAGTATAATTCTACACACACACTTACACACGC
This sequence comes from Bombus pascuorum, assembly GCF_905332965.1. NCBI lineage: Eukaryota > Metazoa > Arthropoda > Insecta > Hymenoptera > Apidae > Bombus > Bombus pascuorum. The sequence continues at coordinate 397,084 of NW_026869752.1, read as the reverse complement.
GCGCACATACACACAAAAGTAACTTATACATACCAATCGTTTAAGAGAAATAATTAAAAATAAAGAATATCTAACGAAATACTAAAGAATTATACCGGAGGCATAACTTTTACTTTATAACAAAGTAATAAAATGCCTCAAACTTTTGTGATATAAAATTTTGCATTTTTCTGATGTTTCTTTCAACATATGTAATAAATCAGTCGTTTTGGGATTCATAGATTTTCTATATTATACTCTAACATACTTCAATACATTTTTCTATATAATTGCACACTTACTCAAAATATAGAGCTTAAAAGACAAAATTATGCTGGTGACTCAACATCTTTGTAATCGACTTTATATATGTCAACTTCACATAAAATTAAGAGGAAAGGGAGACATTCAATGGACACTTTAGTGCAAACAGAAAAAATTAGATGAAAAATCTCGCATTTATGCCCCTGACATGAAGGGGACGATATTTTCTTCTCACTTTTTAATTATATTATTTGATTTTTGTCAATGAACACTTACGCATCCTTTCGCATGCAAATCTTCCCTTATTTCTGTTTCTTTTAATATTAGTTTTCTTCAAGCTCTTACTTCGACAGTTACTTCATTTTTCTAATTGGCTATAATATTGGTAAGTCCGTTTCTTTTATCCACTCTTAATTGTAGGATGCGCTAGTCCATTTAAAAAAGGTGATGAATTCCATTTATTCATTATCTTTCCTAATCATTATTTATTTATATAATCATTATTTATTTATATAAATTTCAAATGCAAAAGACAAATTTCATGCGTGTTTAATTTTATATATAAATACTTCAGTATTTATATTAATTAACTAGATTCTATTGTGTTCAGTATTGTGCATGATGTTAATACTATACCAAGTCTTATAAGAACAAAATTATCTAAAGTCTCTAAATTTTTTTATATTGCTATATATTTCTATATATCAATGCGATATGGAGCAAGGTATACCATGTTTGAAGTCATATTAACAGTTTAACCTTTTCAAAAAGAATAGATGATATTCATTATAGAAAAGGAAAGCAGTAGAAAACCATTACAATGGTATTTGATGCCGAACAGCCGGCATAATTCGTCGAATAGTTTTGATTCAAATTGACGTCCTTGATCGGTTGTTATTTTCGAGGGTACGCCAAAACGCGGTATTGCATCAAGATAATGACTCTGTGTATATTGTCGATTGGTGAATACGTTTTTTGAATGTTACAACGGGCGTGGATATGTGCCTGGTGACCTTACATCGCTGGCACGGGATACATTGCCGTGTCCTATTTCGACAATCCTTGTTTATCGACTGCCAAACGAAACGCGTCGTCACCAGATTTTGCGTGGTGCGTATCCCTGGATGGGAAAGCCCGTGCAAGGAATCAAATACATTGCATTGGCTTGGTCGGGAAATTGTATCTCTTTTAGCTGAAATGCGCGTGTGGCGGAGTTGACGATTCCGCGTAATTCGGTATCGTTCTCTTGCACGGCTGCTAAAGTGCGGTGGTCGACTGATTTCCCTATCGCCTACATTGTTATCTAACCCCTTCATAAACCGGATATCGGTTGTAAATTGACCAATATAGTCTAATCGAAACTGTTGTGGTGGCACTTTTCTAGATTTTGGTTGGACGCATATGTCAAGGGCTTATGATCGGTATATATTGCAGAATATTTGCCTTCTAACTTTATTACTTCTAACTATACTATAACTTTAGTATAACTACAGTATAACTTTAAGTACAACTTTCATTTAATACTATTGTGATAATTAAAGTTTACTCATTATTGTACAGATAGAATTATATTAAATTAAAAATTATATTCAAAAAATTACCTCAATAGCATCTGTAGTCGTCGTTGTACTGAATGGCTGTATTCCGTTATTCTGGTAATTCTACTAATTCTGGTAATTCTGGTTATTCTGAACGTCGTTTTGCACCAACTGAACATGATTAAGAACATTATTTGTGAACTTCTGAAGCATTCGTAAGCATTGTTCTTGACCAATTAAGCGGTCTTTTATGACGTTCACGCCTACTGGTAACTAAGGGTTTCAATTTAGATAATAATTTAAATAAAAATTTATTCAATACTGCTCAATATTACTCGCAACGGAACAAATGCCGTTCGTAACATTTTCGGAAAGATAAATTTTATTAATAAAATAAATAAATTTTAATAATAAAATGAAAATAAAAATGAGTACGCATTGCAATATTTGCTCGTAACCTTATGCTTGTATTCGCAGTATTTTGAAGATAAAAATTAAAAATATTTTTCGTATTGCTCTGATTTTAAGTGAAGCTCGCTATATAAATTATTCTGGACGTAATTATTTCATCGTAATCGCCTGTAATTAATTTTAAATGATACTGATATGTGAAAACGCGGCGACTGAGATTACGTATAGAGCTTGTATTTTCTTCACAATAGATGTTTCACTCATTTTCCATTATTTAATTGCATTTCCCCTTTTTTTGCTTAATATTGATTATAGTATAAGTTGTCACTTCATTTGATGCAAAGTTCAAGAAGAAATGAGAATGCACTTAATATTTATACAAATTTCACGAGTTTGTATTTTCTAAATTTTACATTTTGTAAATTATATATCTTCTATCATACGTAAACATACGGAAAATCGTCGTCGTAAATTGTGAAAAATCTAGAAAAATTTACCGAATGTCCAGCTGGACAAATTGTTAAGTACAAATTAAGTAATAAAAAAAAAAATAACTTATGAAAGTTATAAAAGGAAATCTGAGTAAAATCTTGCTATATTTCTTACTAATTTGTGTCAAAATGTTTTAAAAGCAAAGTAATAGAGTACAGGTCTACTCATTTTTTTTGTTTTGTTTTTTACTAAATTTTGGAAATCAAAAAAGTGTTAAATATTAATCACGAAATTGACAGAATTCTGCTATTGCAAAGAACAAATAATTATATCGTCATAGAAATTACAAAATTTTTTAATAAAAATCGGAAGATAGCAATATAATCATGAGAAAGTTTTGCAAAATATAACGCAAGAATGAATAGAGAGCGATCGCCGGTATTAACAAAGCAAGATTTGCTAAAATAGTAGGTCTTGCAATAAAATGTTCCACGTTTCTTACTACATGTACATAATGTAAACATCTGAGACATCCAATTCTGAAACCTTGCATATTATTCACGTCTTATCATAGAGAAAAACGTATAGAATTGGCGAAGATACGAGTACCGTGTACGGTGTAGAAATCGAAGAAAAGTTGTATTTAGTGATGAAAAAAAATTCGATTCCAATGCGTTAGTTGGGCGGAATTGCAGAATATCCAAGAAGTTCTTATTTCATAATGTTCTATGAATTATATAATATTTGCACCGCATCAACATATGTCGAAAATATTTGTAACATATCTGAAAATATGAATATTGGCCACCATATTGTCGAAAATTTGGCGCAGATTGGTCACTGCCACCATAACGTTTAGAATTTGTAATATCTGCTTACATGATGGGAAAACTGAATAATTTAAAAGACTTGTACTCATAATGATCAAATAATAAAAATGAGTGGTGTAATACAGAATAATTATTGACAAAAAAGAAGAAAAGGGGAAGTAGAAACGGAAACATGGAAAGATTAGAAACGATGAACTTCATTTCGAAGTTGCAGTCGAAGAAGCGGAAATCGGAAGAAGATCCATGCGATGCCAGTGTTAGAAAAATGAAAATGAAAATGAGAAACATATAGATATATAAGAAGAAGAAGAAATTATAACGATTCCATTCTTTCCTTCGTGTATTAAGTATGATGACCACGTGATTAATTTGTAACTACGTTACTGAAAGTATTAAACTCCAATCTAATTCTAATCTAATTCTATTGGATTGTAATGCTAATTATTCCTACACAATGTGTAATGCAGTACGGTTCAATTTTCTGATAGTTGAGATGAGGTTGTCTTCATTTCACAGACGAATACATTTGTATACTTCGAATACAGAACATATGCTTCATATGTAAAAAAAACTGTATCGAAAATTTTAACTTCAAATTTTTAAAATTTAATTATTAAAATTAAAATTTTAACTTTAACTTAAAATTTCTCTTCACATAAAGATTTGGCAATGTGATGAAGCAACGATGATAGATAGATTTCATTATGATTCCAATACAGAAGTGCTACTATTTGAGTAGAGCTATTTCATAATCTTGTAATGTAGCTATTACAGACAATCTGAATTTATACAACTATTCACCTTCTATACTACAGCTCACAACTCATAACTGACGACTAACTTACTTTCTCCACGTCCTTCTATACCACAGGTTTCGGCTACCAAGCAGGAACCGTTTTGCAGCTGTTGTCGGACTATGATGGCCACGTACACGTTTTTCGATCACTTATTGTCCTAGAGGGCCTATTGCGGGCATATTGCTGGGTCCACACAGCCCATTTTGATTTCCCATCCTTCCCGACCCGTCAGCACATTCACTTTTCTTTACCTTAGTTCAGTAGGATTTCCTCAAATGGCTTTTCCACGATACTACAATATGAAATAATATCAACTTTTAGTTTAACTGAACGAACGGATGAAACATCTTTTGTATACTCATAAATAAAATTATGCAATAGTGAGATCGTTGTTGGAAGGAAGGAGCGTCTAAGTCACGTAGCGTTATGCTAGACTTCACAGCATCGACTCTACTGTTTTTTTAGATCCTTCATGAGCAGTACAGAATCAGACGAAGAAAGAATCTCGACGCGTCTTCTAAACGAGAAAGGGCAACTAAACCTGAACGCATATCACAAGTCGTCATCCGGGATTTGCTGGAAATGTTATCCAATTGAATCTGTGCTGCATTGCGCTTCATTTTCCAGATAGTGTGATAATTTATAGATTCGTTCAATTTTACAAGTATATCCAGATAATATGTACAATATTGGTATTATGTTCTGAAATAGATGCAATTACCCTCTGTTTATGTGCCCACCGGTTACAACGAAATAGCTTGTCCTTATAGGTGATTGGGTCAATCCGCAATTCACCTACGTCGTAATACTTCATAGTGAATGCGCAAGGAAAATCTGTATTTACATACTTATAGTGTACAAAATGTAGAATGAAATCAAAATAATCAAATGAATTGTCTGGGGAGATATCCTGCATATAAACGCATGAAACGCATTTATGAAGAAGTGTGATTTTTATTATATAATTTCTGCAGATGCATTTGCGTTTTCCTGCAAAGAAGAGGGTAATTCAAGTAAATGGATCTCCAGTTTCAAGATCTCCAGATCATCAGCACGAAGCTTCTCCGTTTTGGCAACGCATTCTTCGTACCATTGACTGCCAATCATAGTCACAGAATAGTGGACAATAAAATGAATACAATACAGTGCAGCCATACGTACTACTGTCATAAAAAGAAGACTGAAGAGAGAACACCCCACTGATCTCACTAGAGAAATAAAATCATACAGACTCGAAAAAAATAGACAAACTCGAAGATGGTATCCAGCTGAGAGTAGCCATCCTCATGTTATTTAGCAACTAAGTTAGAAAAATTTGCCATATGTCCAGCTGGACAAATTTAAAGTACAAAATAAATAATAATAATAAAAAATACGTACTGTCAACAGCTGCTTTTCTCCCTAGAGCATAAGTATCGAGCTTACTCAAATTTTATAGCCAATAGCAACGTTATTTCAGAAATAGTATAAGTAAACAGTATAAAAACTTTTTAATACTAGTAATCATACAATGGAAGACTTGAAGACACTCAGTTAAAAAGGTTTTAAACGAAAGCATGTAGTGTTTTCACCCAAGATTGAAATCCTTCAAGAAGTTATTTTTGTAAGAAAATTGCAACTGCTCATGAATGCATTTTTGACACGGATTTCAAAATCTTACAAGATATTCTTTTTAAGATTTGAGTCTATTGGAACAACCGTCTCAAATAAACTCCCTTCAAATACATGGAGTATATTGTTCCGTATATCGAGAACGTTTTTGTGAAGAGGGAGTGCCGCCAAATATTAAGCACAGACGTTTTGTGGAACTAAGTTTTTGGACTAAGTAATCAAACAAAATTAAAAAATAAGAATTGGAAGTCAGGGAACAATTGTGGCCAAACATTTTGAATCTGTAACTAACACCACAAAAGAAACCGCGAAACCGAGAAGCAGGGATCGTGTAGCAGTAACAAGCGCATCCGAAATGATATTTGACTCTGACAGCGATAACGATGAAGAATACCAAGGCTACGATGAACCGCGACAACACCAGACTATGTTATCAGCGAAAGACGCGATAAGTTACATTCCATTTTAAACGGTGATGATGATGTTGGAGTGGAAGATTTCATAAAAGAAGTACATGCTATGCGAATGCGTTGTTCACAAAATGATTTGTTATTGAAAGTCATTAAAATCGATAAAATAATTGGTAAATCCAAGTATTCGGAACATACCTATTGAAAATTATGCAGATTTTCATGACGCTTCGAGATCCAACGTAACAGTTTAAGTAACATCTGACGAATACGGTGAACAATTACGCGATTTGAAACAAGGACGCGGCGAATCTGTTCAAAGTTTCAATATCCGATTCCGCCGCATATTAAATAAACTTGCGTATGCCATAGCTAATGTAAATCCACAACCACTTACACGACGAATAGTGATTGAAGCCACCATGAGAAAAGTAGGTCGAATTCATTTGAAAGGACTTCGACACGACATAGGACGCATACTGTTAGCAAACGAACTAGTTTCATTGAGTGAAACAGAAAAGAAAGCCGCCTACATTGAAAAATACCTACGAGAAGAACAAAAGGAATGGAATAGGACAGCTACTCGACCAACAGCAACGTATGTATAACCGACTTAGTAACAAACCAATGCAGACAAACAACCGACCACTACCGGTCACGCGTAATAATCCAATCAACAAAAATGTTTTATCATTTTATAAAACGGTACGTATACCATTTGCTGAGCGACAAGTAAAATGTTTTAAATGTGGTAAACGGCTGGAACATGTTGCACCGCAATGTCAAAATTTTCAATTAACCAGCCAAAGAAACCTTTCTTTTTTTGTACTTGGAGAAATCCTCGTGGACACTCCGCCGCTGTAAGCAGCAGCAGAGCAGTGTCGGACTCTTACCGATTAAAACTGCACGATGGCCTGTCTCGGTCTCTTGTGAATTACTACCGGTGCACTCCCTGCGTCCTCTTGATCGAGCCGGTTCTAAAATCTGCTAACTGATGAATTGGCGCCAGAGGAGGTCATTTCCCCTGGCGCCACCCTCCCCCCTGCTAGTCACAACCCGTCGTGGGTGAGCCAGAGAAACCTACCGCCTCCACGAGTAAACCAGGTCGGAACAAAACGAGAACGAGAATCAACAGCAGCAGAAAGAAACGACAACGGAATACCAGGAATACCAAGGGTATTATTAACACAACAACCAGACGACTACTTACAATACCATTCAGAGGAATTGCAGGAGAACGAGCTCATCTAATTGATACCGGAGCAGGGATAAATTTGATTAAAGAAAATAAATCGGACACTAAGATATTCAAATCAGATGAACCTCACACTTTTTATATGGGACAAGAGAAATATTTCACTGATAGATTTGTTAGAATCATTATTTTTGGTAAACCTCATAAATTTTACGCAGTACCTAACGATTTTCCTCTGATTGAAGACGAAATTATAGGATTACCATGCCTTGAACATCAATATGAAATTTCAAATGATAAAATCAAATTGGGCAATAATATCTTGTAGTATCAAAAACCTAGGGTTGTACAACCAGAAGAAAAAAGTGTTCAAACCATCTACCTCGAAGGCAAACCGACGCGAGTATGCTTCCTCAATTCTAGTGAGACAAATCAAGAAATCTTTAACGAAATTGGTAATAGTAAAGACCTAGAACAAATTGCTAAATTGAAAACCATAGTGAGAACAGAACATATGGAACTCGAATTCCGTATACCGATTGAAAATATTTTGATTCATTATATCGATGTATTCAATTTAGAGACTGATTTTTTACCTTGTACAAATTTAACACAACACACGATAACTTTGAAATAAGACAAAATCATAAATACTAAATCATATAAGTACCCGGAATGCCATAAAGCTCAAATCGAGAAGCAAATGGAAGAAATGTTAAGTAAAAATATTATTGAAGAATCAAATTCGCCTTACAATTCACTTGTTTGAGTAGTACCTAAGAAATCAGACGCTTCAGGTAAACAGAAAGGGAGAATCGTAGTAGATTTCAGAAAAGTAAAAGAAACTAACCGATCAAGACGCATATCCTTCACTAGATATTATTATTAAGACATTCTTAATCAGTTAGGAAACACGAAATTCTTCTCAGCGTTAAATCTGTCATCAGCATTCCACCAAATTTCTATAAATTCCAACTCAAAGAAATACACTGCATTTTCCACACCACAAGGCCATTTCCATTATAATCGCATGCCATTCGGATTGAAAAACGCACCCGCAACTTTTCAACGAATGATGGACACAGCATTAAGAGGGTTAGTCAATGTTAATTGTTTCGTATATTTAGACGACTTAATTTTCGGAGACACAATTCAGAAACATAATCAGAATTTAGCAATAGTTTTACAAAGACTTAAAGAATTAGGATTCAGGATACAGCCAGACAAATGTGAATTCCTCAAACGTGAGCTTGAATATTTAGTAACAGTCGATGGAGTTAAACCGAACCCAGAGAAAATCAAAGCAATGAAAGATTTTAGGACGCATAAGAACCCAACCGAGGTTCAATCATTTTTAGGACTGACAGGATATTATAAAAAATGTATACGTAACTTTTCAAAGATAGCCAAACCATTGATCGAATTAAATAAGAAAGATATTAGCTTTTACTGGACAAACAAACAACAAGACAGTTTTGAAACATTGAAACAAAAATTATGTGAAGCACCGATTTTAACTGATCGAGATTTTACAAAGACCTTTACGCTAACAACCAACCAAGGAGTAGAAGCAGTTCTTTCACAAAAATGACACCCATGTTGTTTTATTTCAAGAACTCTCAACCCATCTGAGAGCAACTACATGACAACTGAAAAAGAACTTTTAGCAATCGTGTGAGCAATAAAAAGGCTAAGACAATATCTGTTAAGACGTCAATTCATAATTAGGACAGACCATCAGGCTTTGAAATGGTTGAACAGTTGTAAAGATCATCACGTTTAATGAAATGGAGATTAAAATTAGAAGAATACGAATACAAGATTGAATACGTAAAATTTACGTAAAGGTAAAGATAACACGGTAGCCGATAGTTAATCCAGAGTTCACACGATCACAAAAACAAAAATCCTCAAGAATTAGGTGAATACAATGAAACAATTTAGCTCAAGAAGACCCATTCGATTATTCAAAATCATACCAAACTTGGAATAGGTGACAACACATTTTCAGAACTAGAAAAAATTTTACGGAGGCGCGTAAAGCCGCCAGCGACCTCCGAAGAGGAAGAAAGTTAGGTGCTGGACCTCTTCTTCCAGCACCCGGGAGGCAGCATGCAGTCCGGTTGGGGATCCGGACGACGGCCCCTGGGAGAGGGCGAAAGAGACATAGTATGGTCGGAATAGTGTGTGGTGGTTGGGGGGGGGGGTGCAGTGTGTCGCCATAGCGGTTCCCGGGCATTCCTCGGTCGCAATGGGACCGGTCATCGTGGAGGTTTTAGTCGGTTGGAGTCTGACACTACCACGCCGCTCTTCCCCCTAGAGGCGGCGGGTGTCCGTGCGAATTTCCTCCACGTTAAAATAAAAAAAAAAAAAGGACACCTGGGAGTACAAAAAACTTATCAAAGAATTAAAGAAAAATAGAAAATACCAGGTTTAATGGAAAGGGTAGAGACCTTTATAAAAAATTGCGATGCGTGTCAGAAGGTAAAGCTAACGCGAATTGGACTCAAGGAAATGCCAGTCATTTCAGATACACCTTTGCAAACAAACGATAAAATAGCAATGGATATCATTAGATCAATGACGAAAATGAAAACGGGAAATTAATTCATATTTTCCATTCACGACGGACTGACGAAATATTTAATATTAGTACCTTTAAAGACCCAACAGAGAGAGTCAATTATTAACGCTCTTTTGGAACACTGCATTTATATTTTCTCAGCACCAAGAACAATTTTGACGGATCAAGGACAGAATTTTGTAAGCGAATTACTGATTAAGTTTGACGAAGCTTTTAAAACCACATGCTTTCATACTTAATCCAACGGATCCTTAGAAAGAACACATGCTGTAGTAAAAGATTTGATACGAAGTAGTTTACACGATAAGAATAGAGAATGGGATGAAGTTTTGAATTTTATTTCTTTAAGATATAATACATCGATTCACGAAGCCACAGACTTCTCGCCATTTGAATTAACTTTCGGTAGAAAAGCTAATTTGCCCTCCATGATAGCCAAAACTATGGGTTTAAGCTATAACGACATGTTTTCACTTTCACTGCAGAAACAATTGAATAAATATTAGAGAAATCGCGAGAGATGCCTTGATGTAAAAAGAGATATCTTCGAGATCAGAAACGAAAGATTGTTCGAACTCAAACTGTGTTTAAAGAGGGAGATTATGTTCTTATTCATAACGATCATAAGAAAGATAAGTTGGACACTGAATGGTTAGGACCATACAGATTCCACCAAATTAAAACTCCATATTATGAAATTCTGATTGACAATGTTATTAAGAAAGTAACGGTAACCGTTCGAAAAATTATTTTTCAGGACGATCACCGCAATGTTAGATCTAGGAGTAAGTTTACACGTTATACCATTAGAAGTCAATTTCAAACAGTAAAGGAATCAAATTATAAAGTTAAAACTATTAAACTGAGTACGTCAAAACATTATAAATATTTTACAAGGGAAATAAGATATGAAATATTATAAATAATGAATCATTTATTCGCTGCACGACATATTTTGCATGATATTTCGCATTGTCTTTTATTTATATTTTCTTACATAATTTTCATAACACATTCATGAATTAAAATGTGTTTTCATAACTTATGTTCTACTAACGATTTTCATATGTTGATGAGATGTGCTGTATATAATATATATGTTTCTTATTTATCTCCAGCTATAAACCAGAATATTGAGTGTACTCCAATTCCAATTGATAAATTGATAAATTGTAGAACCATCGTAACTCATTTTATTAGCGAAGAAACTATACAAAACTTGTCTATCTATATTGCGTAGTGCAAGGCGCAAACGGTTACGGGCTTTAGAAGCTAACCTTAGCTGGGGTCCTCGGAGCACTTCGCCTAATAATCGTTAGGTCGGCTTTCGTAGGTTCTGGTATATGCTAGGTTTCAACTCAATAAGACAATCCTTAATTTTAGTGGTTCTTTTATATACTAAATTCAACCAATTAGAACAGATCCATAATTTTATAGATTTTCATATATGCTAAGTTTCAACCAAATAGGAGAACTCTTAACTTTACTGGTTCTGGTATATAATGAATTTCAAGCAAATAGGACAATCCTTAATTTCACTGGATACTGTATAAGTTAAATTTCAAACAAATAGGGTATTCCTTAATTTTACTGTTTCTTGTACATACCAAATTTCAACCAAATTGAACAGATTCATAATTATATAGGTTCTTGAACATGCTAAGTTTCACAATAGAACAGAACCCTAATTCCGTAGGTTCTTGTATAAGCTAAGCTTCAACCAAATAGGACAATCCTTAATTTTAGTGGTTCTTGTATATACTAAGCTTCAACCAAATAGGACAATCCTTAATTTTAGTGGTTCTTGTGTATACTAAATTCAACCAATTAGAACAGATCCATAATTTTATAGATTTTCCTATATGCTAAGTTTCAACCAAATAGGAGAATTCTTAATATTACTGGTTCTGGTAGAGAATGAATTTCAACCAAATAGGAGAATTCCTAATTTTACTGGTCCTAGTATATAATGAATTTCAACCAAGTAGAACAGATAAATTATTTTATAGGTTCTTGTACATGCTAAGTTTCAAAATAGAACAGAACTCTAATTCCGTAGGTTCTTGTACATGCTAAGTTTCAACCAAATACTACAATCCTTACCTTCAGTGGTTCTTGTGTATACTAAATTCAACCAAATAGAACAGATACATAATTTTATAGATTTTTCTATATGCTAAGTATCAACCAAATAGGCGAATTGTTAATTTTACTGGTCCTAGTATATAATTAATTTCAACGAAATAGAACTGACCCACAATTTTATAGGTTCTTGTACATGCTAAGTTTCAAAATAGAACAGAACATAAATTTCGTAGGTTCCTTTATATGCTAAGATTCAAAATAGAACAAAAACCTAATTTCGTAGGTTCTCGCATATGCTAAGCTTCAACCAAATAGAACAATCCACAATTGTAGTGATTCTTGTCTATACTAAATGCAACAAAATAGTACAGATCCAAAATTTTATAGGTTCTTGTACGTGCTATGTTTCAAAATAGAACACAACACTAATTTCGTATGTTCTTGTATATGCTAAGCTTCAACCAAATACTACAATCCTTAATTTTAGTGGTTCTTGTGTATACTAAATTCAAACAATTAGAACAGATCCATAATTTTATAGATTTTCCTATATGCTAAGTTTCAACCAAATAGGAGAATTCATAATTTTACTGGTCCTTGTATATAATGAATTTCAACCAAATAGAACACGTAAACAACTTTATAGGCTCTTGTACATGCTAAGTTTCAAAATAGAACAGAACCCTAATTTCGTATGTTCTTGTACACGCTAAGATTCAACCAAATACTACAATCCTTAACTTTAGTGGTTCTTGTGTATACTAAATTCAACCAATTAGAACAGATCCATAATTTTATAGATTTTCCAATATGGTAAGTTTCAACCAAATAAGAGAATTCTTAATTTTATTGGTTCGTGCATAGAATGAGTTTCCACCAAATAGGCCAGATCCACAATTGTATACGTTCTTGTACATGCTAAGTTTCAAAATAGAACAAAACACTAATTTCGTAGGTTCATGCATATGCTAAGCTTCAACCAAATAGGACAATCCTTAATTGTAGTGATTCTTGTATATACTAAATGCAACAAAATAGAGCAGAAACATAATTTCGTAGGTTCTTGTACATGCTAAGTTTCAAAATAGAACAAAACCCTAATTTCGTATGTTCTTGTATATGCTAAGCTTCAACCAAATACTACAATCCTTAACTTTAGTGGTTCTTGTGTATACTAAATTCAACCAATTAGAACAGATCCATAATTTTATAGATTTTCCTATATGCTAAGTTTCAACCAAATAGGAGAATTCTTAATTTTACTGGTCCTTGTATATAATGAATTTCAACCAAATGGAACACATAAACAAATTTATAGGCTCTTGTACATGCCAAGTTTCAATATAGAACAGAACACAAATTTCGTAGGTTCTTATATATGCTAAGCTTCCACCAAATAGGACAATCCTTAATTGTAGTGATTCTTGTATATACTAAATTCAACCAAATAGAACAGATACATAATTTTTAGGTTCTTGTACATGCTGAGTTTCAAAATAGAACAAAACCCTAATTTCGTAGGTTCATGCATATGCTAATCTTCAACCAAATAGGACAATCCTTAACTTTAGCGGTTCTTGTGTATACGAAATTCAACCAATTGGAACAGGTCCATAACTTTTAGGTTCTTGTACAGCTAAGTTTCAAAATAGAACAGAACCATAATTTCGTTGGTTCTTGTGTATGCTAACGTACAACCTAATAGGAGAATTCTTAATTTTACTGGTCCTTGTATATAATGAACTTCAACCAAATAGAACACATAAACAAATTTATAGGCTCTTGTACATGCCAAGTTTCAAAATAGAACAGAACACAAATTTTGTAGGTTCTTGCATATGCTAAGCTTCAACCAAATAGGACAATCCTTAATTGTAATGATTCTTGTATATACTAATTGCTACAAAATAGAACAGATCCATAATTTTTAGTTTCTTGTACATGCTAAGTTTCAAAATAGAACAAAACCCTAATTCCGTAGGTTCCTGTATATGCTAAGCTTCAACCAAATGGTATAATCCTTAACTTTAGCGGTTCTTGTGTATACTAAATTCAACCAATTGGAACAGGTCCATAATTTTGTAGATTTTTCTATAAGCTAAGTTTCAACCAAATAGGAGAATTCTTAATTTTACTGGTCCTTGTATATAATGTATTTCAACCAAATAGAACACATAAACAACTTTATAGGCTCTTGTACATGCCAAGATTCAATATAGAACAGAACACAAATTTCGTAGGTTCTTGTATATGCTAAGCTTCAACCAAGTAGGACAATCCTTAATTTTTGTAGTTATTGTGTATTCTAAATTCATCCAAATATAACAGATCCATATTTACATAGTTTCTTGTACATGCTAAGTTTCAAAATAGAACAGAACCCTAAAATCCTAGGTTCTTGTACATGCTAAGTTTCAAAATAGAACAGAACCCTAATTTCGTATGTTCTTGTACACGCTAAGCTTCAACCAAATACCACAATCCTTAACTTTAGTGGTTCTTGTGTATACTATATTCAACCAGTTAGAACAGATCCATAATTTTATAGATTTTCCTATATGCTAAGTTTCAACAAAATAGGAGAATTCTTAATTTTATTGGTTCGTGCATAGAATGAGTTTCCACCAAATAGGCCAGATCCACAATTTTATACGTTCTTGTACATGCTAAGTTTTAAAATAGAACAGAATCCTAACTTCGTATCTTCTTGTATATGCTAAGCTTCAACCAAATAGGACAATCCTTAATTGTAGTGATTCTTGTACATACTAAATGCAACCAAATCGAACAGGTCCATAATTATATAGGTTCTTCTACATGCTAAGTTTCAAAATAGGACAAAACCCTAATTTCGTAGGTTCTTGCATATGCTAAGCTTCAAGCAAATAGGACAATCCTTAATTGTAGTCATTCTTGTATATACTAAATGCAACAAAATAGAACAGATCCATAAATTTTAGGTTCTTGTACATGCTAAGTTTCACAATAGAACAGAATCCTAATTTCGTAGATTCTTGTACATGCTAAGTTTCAAAATAGAACAAAACGCTAATTTCGTATGTTCTTGTACATGCTAAGCTTCGACCAAATAAGACCATCTGTTTGTTCGTCCAGTCGCGGGGAGACGCGTCTCCGTTATTCGCGTCAACGGGAGTCGTAAATTCCCGTTACGATCTACGGATCGACACCGCGAGCAGGGCGATCCCCTGATTTCAGTTACGACAATAGGGGTGGTTATATTGAAATAACTGTAGTCGTCAGTTATATATTTTTATTTATTTCGCCACTTTTCACAACACTTGGAACGTATATAGAAATATGTTGTAATGGATACCGGTTAACGCGATGAATCCCGATATCGTGTGAAACTATTAGACTAGCTTGCCGAATGAGTGCAAGAACCGTCCGAAGTATGTTGACGCCAAGAATCGACTGTCTCGTTGGCGTGAATTGAAGTTACTGCCTCGGTGGCTAGAATTGTATTTGACTGGTTTGCCGAATGATGAGCAGAGACTTGACTGTCTGCTTGGTAGAAGAACAGAGACTTGACTGTCTGCTTAGTAGAAGAGCAGAGACTTGACTGTCTGCTTAGTAGAAGAGCAGAGACTTGACTGTCTGCTTAGTAGAAGAGCAGAGACTTGACTGTCTGCTTAGTAGAAGAGCAGAGACTTGACTGTCTGCTTAGTAGAAGAGCAGAGACTTGACTGTCTACTTAGTAGAAGAGCAGAGACTTGACTGTCTGCTTAGTAGAAGAGCAGAGACTTGACTGTCTGCGTGGTAGATGAACAGTTTACTTGACTGTCTGAGGAGTAGAAGAGCAGTCGACTTGATTGATTGAAGAACAGTAGAACAGTGATTGACCCATCTCGTCTTGTTTAGGAGGAAAGCTCGATGTGGGTGTACCCTTGCTGAACCAAGGACGCGGATTCGTTGTTCACACCTTTAGGTAGAATAGTGAGGGTAACGATCCGCGATGCCCATTGGTTTTTAGCCAATATTAATACACATAATGCGAGGAGAAAGTCTCCTGCATATTTGGCTCATGGGTGTCCTTGTTCTTGGGAAAAACCCGCCATTTAACGGGACACATCTGCTTTCCCCGTAATTAACAAGAGAGTGCAATAAACCTAATGACTGTTCAAATGACCATCCATAAACCGAATAATATTTGTATGAATCGAAAGTAAGTTGAAAAGATTCGGTTTATGGTGGTTCCTTAGGTTACTGCAGGTCAGTTTGATGAGAGATAGGCGTCGGCGGTCAGACCGAAAGGTACGTCGCACTGACCGTCTAGCACGCCGTAACATACTCCCCCCGTTGAGAGGGTACCGATCAAAAAGATGTGTTTTATTTGGTGAGGTGGATCTCGCATTAGACCGCGTTGCTGCTGATTAGGTCGGAGTCATCTGGTGTCGATCTGCTCGGTAGTGGTACCATCCGCTTGATGCTAGCTGGAGACAGTTGGATGGAGCATCCCTGTCGAAGAGTGATGACTCTGGATTTTGTGGCGGTTGCGATCCCTTTGCTCGTTGACATAAAGTGGTTTGCAGTGGTTGATTCCGAGGCTGATGAATGGATGCTGTTCCATTCGGAGAGTACAGATTATATCGTCGTGATCCTTGTGGTTGTAGAGAAACTTGCGGTTGTGATTATCGACCCAGGAAGTGTCGCTGTATGCCTTGATCCTGTAGGTGTCGTGCAGCACCTCTGCCCAGGAAGTGTCATGGAACACTTCTGCCCATGAAGTGTCATTAAACGTGCCGATCCTTGGATGATCGTGGACCGTCACGGTCCTGGAAATGTAGTGGACCAGCTTGATCCAAGAGGTAGCGTTGAACGGAACTCCAGTGTTGCTTGATGCTGATTCTTCTGACACGACACGGGATTTTGTAGTTGATTGGGAGGCTGGGCTCCCCCCGATGAGCCGCCCGAATCGCGTTCTCACAGTGATGATCCTTGGTAGATAACGAGCGTTGTATGTCGCGGCGTTGGGCGTCGCGGCGTTGGTCGTTGTGACTGTGACTTGCCTTGGTATTGGCGGGTGTGTTGGCGTTTTGAGTTTTGTTGGATCTGATTGACTCGATAGTAGTATAAACTAAGTGGCACTTGGATCCAAGAAGCTTGTTGCCGTAGAAATGTTGGCTGGTTCGATGATGGCGTCGTCATCAGGGCGAATTCGATGTTAAGATGATGGGGTGTTTCTGGCTGAAAGGCAGTGTTGAGTGACTGAGTCGGCCTCCAACTCGTAGCATCCCATCCTTGTCCAAAAAGGGATTGAGTCGCTGTAGCTTCCTTTTCAATGTGGACTTTTGATTGATTTGGAGCTGTCGAAGCGAATTCGGTAGTACGGCCGAAGGACCGTTGCGTTGAAGGTGCATGGCCAGCCTTGGATTTGGGATCGTTGTGATCCTCGGTATTGCCAGGATCTTTGCCGTTGAAGTTCACGATCCATGAAGTGTCGTGATATAGCTTGGCCCCTGAATTATCGTGGAACACCTCGGTCCAGGAGGTGTCGTCATACATTTCACCGTTTTCATCGCGGCAAATGCGATTGACATGTAGCTGATTTGGAGAAGCTGGAAGGCGATCTACAAATGACTGGGTGGCAGGGCTCTCCCCGCTGTCCCACCCGTAGCGCGTCTTCTTGATGATATTTGATGGTTGTGCCGGCGTGGCCCCACGATCTATAAAAGACAACATCAGTGACGACTTACCGTCTGTTTGGTTCAACTCCTTCCACCTGATTGGATACAGTGAGTTAGAATGAACAGTTGCAGACATCTGTAGCCACCCTGCTTTATTGCGTTGATGATTAATCAGTTCTGTATCCTTCTGGAGTTGTCCGTTTGGCATCGTAGTATTGTGAGGTAGAGCGCCCGATGGTTCCGCATAACCCGGGGTATGCCTAAATCTCAGTGTCTGAGGGCAGTGATTAGACAGGAAATGCGATGATGCGGCCTTACTGATGAGTTCATTAGAGGTAGGCCAGATGAACCATTTTGATTGCTTTAAAGGTTCTTCGTATTCTGATGGTTTGGGCATTGGAGACCGTCCTGGTTTCGTTGGAGCTAAGGTCGACGCCAGATTGAACGTGGTGTACAAAGAGTTGCCCGATGTAGCGATGTAGGCAATAAGGTGGTGATTATTCCGATTCGGATCACTCGCGCGTGTGGACTCTTTTGGCCGTGGCGAAGGCGGAGTCTTCAGGTTATTTTTTGGAGATTGAGTTTCCGGCATGATATTTATTTCATGTGTTACAAATGCCGTGATGCAGGATAGGTTGTTAGCCGTCGAAGTGATGATCGAGGAGAACCTGTTCCTGGATAAATCGAACGTCGTGGATTCCGGAGAGTTTGTCGTTAATTTCGACTTCAGATAGACCTCGGTGTCATTGACGAAGTTTAACACGCTGTTCTCTACTTTATGAATTACCGTGATAGGGCATGAGACATCCTGTGACGAATTCGTAGAGATCAATGGCGGAGCCGAATTGTCGTCTGATGAGATTCTCTCTTCTTCGCGATCCCGCCGATCGTGAAGGATTGTCTGATTCAATGCGTCTGGTGGCGTTGAATCAGAGTGTTGTGATGCTGACGATGCGAACGTGGTTGTCATCGGGTCGCGTGTCGGTGACGCGTTGCGAGTGTCGTGCGTTGAGTTCCGTGTATCATGCAACGGAATCGTCACTGGATTTGATAAGATATTCTCCGTCGGCGGAGTATGACCATAGTTGTCCTGGACGGGATTCAGTTCCTTCTGATCCAGAGGCTCGTGAGAGTTAGTCTTCAAATCGCGTGTAGGTGACGAACGACGAACGTTAGAGGTTATCTGATTCAAGGCGATCGGTAGCGTTGAATCAGATCGTTCAGATAATGATGACGCAAACTTGGTTGTCGTCAAGTCGCGTGTAGGCGATGAGCTGCGGACGTGAGTAGTTGTCTGATTCAAACCGATTGGTAGTGTTGAATCAGATCGTTCAGGTAGTGACGATGCGAGTGTCACGTAATTTTTTAAGTAATTACGCAACTGTTGATTTTTTTAGTATAGTCTTTATTCTTTAGACTCAGAGTTTTATTACAAAGGTCAATATTGTGACTGAATTGGAATTAGAAATAGAACCGGATTGAAATTAGAAATAGAACTGGATTGAGATTGGAAATAGAATTGTCTCAACGGACTCGTACCATCAAAGAAGAAAGCTCGGTGTGGGTGTTCCCTTTGGAACTCAGAACGCGGATTCGTTGTCCACACTTTTTGGTGGAAAAGTGAGGGTAACGATCCGCGATGCCCATTGGTAAATGAATTAGATAGTAAAGACAAGGAGAGCTAGATATGGCTCGTGGGCATCCTTGTTCGTGGAAAAACTCTTATCTTGCCAGACACCCGCTTTCTCCGTATTAGGTAAGAGCGTGCACAAACATAAACCGAAAATATTTACGTGAAGGAAACTGAAACTGAACAGATTCGGTTTATGTTTGTCTTCCTAGGCCTGTTGCGAGTTAATAGAACAATAGATAGGTCTTGGCGTTCGGACTACGTGGAATTTTACAAGGACCGTCACATCTGGCGTACCACATGGCAAAAAGGAAAGTTGGTACGTGACACGAGCTTGGTTGTCAAGTCGCGTGTTGGCGAGCTGCGCGTATTATTATTATTATTATGCAATGAACTTCGCCTGTCATGCGACGGAATCGGCGCTAGATTCGATACGACCTTCTCCATCGGCGGAGTATGAACATTGTTACTGTTATTATTGAAATCATTCTTACGTCTCTGGACACTGCTGGAAGTGTTGCTGTAGCGTTCCGGTGGTTTTGGATTCGCCACTGTGTTGGAGGCATCCGTTGAGGAAGAATTAATTTCGTTGAGGTTGTTCAATCGTGTAACCAGCTCTATATAAACATCCAGTAAGTCCTCAGGTTCGTTGTCGTCGATCTCAAGCAATTCGTTAAAGACAATGTTGAATCGTCTCCAAATGCCGTCAACTAGTTTTCGGTAAGATATTAAGATGTCCTTGTTGTGCTGACCGGACAGTTCGTATTTGTTGAGTTGTCTCCATATGCTCTTGAAGTCGTCGCTTAGATCGTTCCACTCCTCATGCAAGGTAGTGATTCTTGTTTCGTTTGCCATTATACCGTCGAATGTGGGTAGGTGAATTTCTGGCTGCTTAGTCGTCACCGGCTCGGCGGTAGTGGGTGACTTGTTATCTAATTCATGATTCGATGGCATCCGACATGTTGATAGTTGCCTTTTGTCTGCGATGTTTTGGAGTCGCGAGCCCAGCTCAGTGTAATCCTTCCAGGCCTGCGCTTCCTGCGCGAGGTCCTCGTCATCTAGATCGTCTAATTCTTGTTGGCAGGATAGAAATCTCTGCCACGCATACTGAAGCTGGGATTGAAGTACACTCACAGACGTGATGTGTGATGCGGTGGGTTGATCAGAATCCTCTATGCTTTCCCTTAGGTGCTTGAGGGCAACTTCAAACTGCTTATCGCGCCTTCTTCTTACGTTATTGGTTTTGGCGATGGTCGGCATTATTATTGACGTAGTTAAAATTGAAACTTCTCACGTTGTGCTTTCTGACGTCCAAGCGTGAAGTAGAATGGCGGTGGGATCACGTGGCACTGTATGTTCACCGTTTGGAGCACTTTTTTCTGGCACGTGGATCCGGCTCGAAGGACCAATGTTTGTTCGTCCAGTCGCGGGGAGACGCGTCTCCATTATTCGCGTCAACGGGAGTCGTAAATTCCCGTTACGATCTACGGATCGACACCGCGAGCAGGGCGATCCCCTGATTTCAGTTACGACAATAGGGGTGGTTATATTGAAATAACTGTAGTCGTCAGTTATATATTTTTATTTATTTCGCCACTTTTCACAACACTTGGAACGTATATAGAAATATGTTGTAATGGATACCGGTTAACGCGATGAATCCCGATATCGTGTGAAACTATTAGACTAGCTTGCCGAATGAGTGCAAG
The DNA here is from genome assembly GCF_905332965.1 of Bombus pascuorum. NCBI lineage: Eukaryota > Metazoa > Arthropoda > Insecta > Hymenoptera > Apidae > Bombus > Bombus pascuorum. The sequence goes on along the minus strand of NW_026869752.1, from coordinate 375,964 downwards.
AACCGTCCGAAGTATGTTGACGCCAAGAATCGACTGTCTCGTTGGCGTGAATTGAAGTTACTGCCTCGGTGGCTAGAATTGTATTTGACTGGTTTGCCGAATGATGAGCAGAGACTTGACTGTCTGCTTGGTAGAAGAACAGAGACTTGACTGTCTGCTTAGTAGAAGAGCAGAGACTTGACTGTCTGCTTAGTAGAAGAGCAGAGACTTGACTGTCTGCTTAGTAGAAGAGCAGAGACTTGACTGTCTGCTTAGTAGAAGAGCAGAGACTTGACTGTCTGCTTAGTAGAAGAGCAGAGACTTGACTGTCTACTTAGTAGAAGAGCAGAGACTTGACTGTCTGCTTAGTAGAAGAGCAGAGACTTGACTGTCTGCGTGGTAGATGAACAGTTTACTTGACTGTCTGAGGAGTAGAAGAGCAGTCGACTTGATTGATTGAAGAACAGTAGAACAGTGATTGACCCATCTCGTCTTGTTTAGGAGGAAAGCTCGATGTGGGTGTACCCTTGCTGAACCAAGGACGCGGATTCGTTGTTCACACCTTTAGGTAGAATAGTGAGGGTAACGATCCGCGATGCCCATTGGTTTTTAGCCAATATTAATACACATAATGCGAGGAGAAAGTCTCCTGCATATTTGGCTCATGGGTGTCCTTGTTCTTGGGAAAAACCCGCCATTTAACGGGACACATCTGCTTTCCCCGTAATTAACAAGAGAGTGCAATAAACCTAATGACTGTTCAAATGACCATCCATAAACCGAATAATATTTGTATGAATCGAAAGTAAGTTGAAAAGATTCGGTTTATGGTGGTTCCTTAGGTTACTGCAGGTCAGTTTGATGAGAGATAGGCGTCGGCGGTCAGACCGAAAGGTACGTCGCACTGACCGTCTAGCGCGCCGTAACACCATCCTTAATTGTAATGACTCTTGTATATACTAAATTCAACCAAATAGAACAGATACATCATTTTTAGTTTCTTGTACATGCTAAGATTCAAAATAGAACAGAACCATAATTCTGTAGGTTCCTGTATATGCTAAGCTTCAACCAAATGGTATAATCCTTAACTTTAGCGGTTCTTGTGCATACTAAATTCAACCAATTAGAACAGATCCATAATTTTGTAGATTTTTCTATATGCTAAGTATCAACCAAATAGGAGAATTCTTAATTTTACTGGTCCTTGTATATAATGAATTTCAACAAAATTGAACACATAAACAACTTTATAGGCTCTTGTACATGCCAAGTTTCAATATAGAACAAAACACAAATTTCGTAGGTTCTTGTATATGCTAAGCTTCAACCAACTAGTACAATCCTTAACTTTAGTGGTTCTTGTGTATCCTAAATTCAACCAATTGGAACAGATCCATAATTTTATAGATTTTCATATATGGTAAGTTTCAACCAAATAGGAGAATTCTAAATTTTATTAGTTGGCGCATAGAATGAGTTTCCACCACATAGGCCAGATCCACAATTTTATAGGGTCTTGTACATGCTATGTTTCAAAATAGAACAGAACACTAATTTCGTAGGTTCTTGTATATGCTAAGCATCAACCAAAAAGGACAATCCTTAATTGTAGTGATTCTTGTATATACTAAATGCAACCAAATCGAACAGGTTCATAATTATATAGGTTCTTGGACATGCTAAGTTTCTAAATAGAACAGAACCCTAATTTCGTATGTTCTTGTATATGCTGAGCTTCAACCAAATACTGCAATCCTGAACTTTAGTGGTTCTTGTGTATACTAAAATCAACCAATTAGAACAGATCCATAATTTTATAGATTTTTCTATATGCTAAGTTTCAACCAAATAGGAGAATTCTTAATTTTATTGGTTCGTGTATAGAATGAGTTTCCACCCAATAGGCCAGGTCCACAACTTTAAAGGTTCTTGTACATGCTAAGTTTCACAAAAAGAACAGAACTCTAATTATGTAGGTTCTTGTATATGCTAAGCTTCAACCAAATAGGACAATCCTTAATTGTAGCGATTCTTGTATATACTAAATGCAACCAATTAGAACAGATGCATAATTTTATAGATTTTTCTATATGCTAAGTTTCAACCAAATAGGAGAATTCTTAATTTTATTGGTTCGTGCATAGAATGAGTTTCCACCCAATAGGCCAGATCCACAATTTTATAGTTTCTTGTACATGCTAAGTTTCAAAATAGAACAGAACTCTAATTAAGTAGGTTCTTGTACATGCTAAGTTTCAAAATAGAACAGAACACTAATTTCGTAGGTTCTTGTATATGCTAAGTTTGAACCAAATAGGAGAATTCTTAACTTTACTGGTTCTGGTATATAATGAATTTCAACCAAATAGGACAATCGTTAATTTCACTGGATACTGTATAAGTTAAATTTCAAAGGAATAGGGTATTCCTTAATTTTACTGTTTCTTGTACATACTAAATTTCAACCAAATTGAACAGATTCATAATTATATGGGTTCTTTTGCATGCTAAGTTTCAAAATAGAACAAAACCCTAATTTCGTAGGTCCTTGCATATGCTAAGCTTCAACCAAATAGGACAATACTTAATTGTAGTCATTCTTGTATATACTAAATGCAACAAAATAGAACAGATCCATAAATTTTAGGTTATTGTACATGCTAAGTTTCAAAATAGAACAGAACCCTAATTTCGTTGGTTCTTGTATATGCTAAGATTCAAAATAGAACAGAACTCTAATTTCGTAGGTTCTTGTATATGCTAAGCTTCAACCAAAAAGGACAATCCTTAATTGTAGTGATTCTTGTATATACTAAATGCAACAAAATAGAACAGATCCATAATTATACAGGGTGCGCCGTTAGAATCCGGACAAAAGAAGTTTTGTGCAGAAAGTTGTTTATTTAAGTCAATACACAAAAACACATGAAAATGTTGTTATATCTCATTTAAAGGGTCCTTGCTGAGAACTTTTATTCTATGTAACCACCCTCTGCCTCTATGACCTGCTCTATTCTTGCTCTAAAGCGCGAGCACGCTGACTTCAACTGGTCGCGTTTAATTGTCGCGAATTCTGACTCGATAGCAGCTCGTAGGGAGTTGACGTTGGGGTGCCTGCATTTATTAGTTTGTCTCTCGATAACGCCCCACACGTAATAGTCCAATGGGTTTAGGTCGGGACTGTTAGGAGGCCAGAAATCTTTCGACCAAAACATGTCCACATTGTCAGAGAGCCAATTTTGAACAAGATGACTTGTGTGAGCAGGTGCGCCATCTTGTTGAAATAAATACGGCCTTCCAGAAGCCGTAATTTCCATCCACGGCTTTATTACTGTCTTCAGGACCTCCAAATAAACCTCCTTTGTGATTCTTTCGCCTTTTTGGAAGAAGTGCGGAGGCATGACGTCGCCCTCACTTGAGACAACGCTGAACTTTTCTCGCCGGAGAAGGAGAACCCTTCTCGAACCACTCTGAGGCTGCGTATCTCTTAGCAATGTCGTATACCGTCGATCTTGGGTAGCTAAAGAATTTTATAATTTCGACCGGCGTTCTCCCGGCGCGAAGACTTTCTATAATCGCCGCTCTTCTATCGTATTCCGGGTTTTGCTTAACGAGTTCTGTCATTTTGAGGTTATAGAAGACTTATTGACATATTTAACTAACTTCAGAGTCAATCAGCACAAACATCTGAATTCTAATATGGTGGGAACTACAAATTGAATTCTGTCCGAATTCTAACGGCGCACCCTGTATATGTTCTTGTACATGCTAAGTTTCAAAATAGAACCAAACCCTAGTTTCGTAGGTTCTTGAACATGCTAAGTTTCAAACAAATAGGACAATCCTTAATTGTAGTGATTCCTGTATATACTAAATGCAACCAAATAGAACAGATCCATAATTTTATAGATTTTTCTATATGCCAAGGTTCAACCAAATAGGAGCATTCTTAATTTTATTGGTACCTGTATAGAATGAGTTTCCAGCCAATAGGCCAGATCCACAATTTTATAGGTTCTTGTACATGCTATGTTTTACAAAAAGAACAGAACTCTAATTTCGTAGGTTCTTGAACATGCTAAGTTTCAAACAAATAGGACAATCCTTAATTGTAGTGATTCTTGTATATACTAAATTCAACCAAATAGAAGAGATCCATAATTTTATAGATTTTTCTATATGCTAAGGTTCAACCAAATAGGAGAATTCTTAATTTTATTGGTTCGTGTATAGAATGAGTTTCCACCCAATAGGCCAGATCCACAATTTTATAGGTTCTTGCACATGCTAAGTTTCAAAATAGAACAGAAAACTAATTTCGTAGGTTCTTGTACATGCTAAGCTTCAACCAAATAGGACAATCCGTAATTGTAGTGATTCTTGTACATACTATATGGAACCAAATAGAACAGATCCTTAATTTTATGTTCCTGTACATGCTGAGTTTCAAGATAGAACAGAACCCTAATGTCGTAGATTCTTGTACATGCTAAGTTTCAAAATAGAACAAAACCCTAATTTCGTTGGTTCTTGAACATGCTAAGTTTCAAACAAATAGGACAATCCCTAATTGTAGTGATTCTTGTATATACTAAATGCAACCAAATAGAACAGATCCATAATTTTATAGATTTTTCTATATGCTAAGGTTCAACCAAATAGGAGAATTCTTAATTTTATTGGTTCGTGTATAGAATGAGTTTCCACCCAATAGGCCAGATCCACAATTTTATAGGTTCTTGCACATGCTAAGTTTCAAAATAGAACAGAAAACTAATTTCGTAGGAACTTGTACATGCTAAGCTTCAACCAAATAGAACAATCCTTAATTATAGTTATTCTTGTATATACTAAATGCAACCAAATAGAACAGATCCATAATTTTATAGATTTTCCTATATGTTAAGTTTCAACCAAATACGACAATCCTTAATTGTAGTTATTCCTGTATATACTAAATGCAAGCAAATAGAACGGATCCACAATTTTATAGGATCTTGTACAGGCTATGTTTCAAAATAGAACAGAACCCTAATTTCGTATGTTCTTGTATATGCTAAGCTTCTACCAAATACTACAATCCTTAACTTTAGTGGTTCTCATGTATACTAAATTCAACCAATTAGAACAGATCCATAATTTTATAGATTTTTCTATATGCTAAGTTTCAACCAAATAGGAGGATTCTTAATTTTATTGGTACCTGTATACAATGAGTTTCCACCCAATAGGCCAGATCCACAACTTTATAGGTTCTTGTACATGCTAAGTTTCACAAAAAGAACAGAACTCTAATTTCGTAGGTTCTTGTATATGCTAAGCTTCAACCAAAAAGGACAATCATTAATTGTAGTGATTCTTGTGTATACTAAAGTCAACCAATTAGAACAGATCCATAATTTTATAGATTTTTCTATATGCTAAGTTTCAACCAAATAGGAGAATTCTTAACTTTACTGGTTCTGGTATATCATGAATTTCAACCAAATAGGACAATCGTTAATTTCACTGGATACTGTATAAGTTAAATTTCAAACTAATAGGGTATTCCTTAATTTTACTGTTTCTTGTACATACTAAATTTCAACCAAATTGAACAGATTCATATTTATATGGGTTCTTTTGCCTGCTATGTTTCGAAATAGAACAAAATCCTAGTTTCGTAGGTCCTTGCATATGCTAAGCTTCAACCAAATAGGACAATCCTTAATTGTAGTGATTCTTGTATATACTAAATGCAACCAAATCAAACAGGTCCATAATTATATAGGTTCTTGCACATGCTAAGTTTCAAAATAGAACAGAATAATTATTTCATAGGTTCTTGTACATGCTAAGCTTCAACCAAATAGGACAATCCTAAATTGTAGTGATTCTGGTATATACTAAATGCAACCAAATAGAAGAGATCCATAATTTTATGGATTTTCCTATATGTAAAGTTTCAACCAAATAGGACAATCCTTAGTTGTAGTGACTCCTGTATATACTAAATGCAAGCAAATAGAACGGATCCACAATTTTATAGGATCTTGTACAGGCTATGTTTCAAAATAGAACAGAACCCTAATTTCGTATGTTCTTGTATATGCTAAGCTTCTACCAAATACTACAATCCTTAACTTTAGTGGTTCTTATGTATACTAAATTCAACCAATTAGAACAGATCCATAATTTTATAGAATTTTCTATATGCTAAGTTTCAACCAAATAGGAGCATTCTTAATTTTATTGGTACCTGTATAGAATGAGTTTCCACCCAATAGGCCAGATCCACAATTTTATAGGTTCTTGTACATGTTAAGTTTCAAAATAGAACAATACCCTAATTTCGTAGGTTCTTGTATATGCTAAGCATCAACAAATACTACAATCCTAAACTTTAGTGGTTCTTGTTTATACTAAATTCAACCAATTAGAACAGATCCATAATTTTATAGATTTTTCAATATGCTAAGTTTCAACCAAATAGGAGAGTTCATAATTTTATTGGTTCGTGTATAGAATGAGTTTCCACCCAATAGGCCAGATCCACAATTTTATAGGTTCTTGCACATGCTAAGTTTCAAAATAGAACAGAAAACTAATTTCGTAGGTTCTTGTACATGCTAAGCTTCAACCAAATACTACAATCCTTAACTTTAGTGGTTCTTGTGTATACTAAATTCAACCAATTAGAACAGATCCATAATTTTATAGATTTTTCTATATGCTAAGTTTCAACCAAATAGGAGAATTCTTAATTTTATTGGTTCGTGCATAAAATGAGTTTCCACCAAATAGGCCAGATCCACAACTTTATAGGTTCTTGTACATGCTAAGTTTCAAAAAAAGAACAGAACTCTAATTTCGTAGGTTCTTGTATATGCTAAGCTTCAACCAAATAGGACAATCCTTAATTGTAGTGATTCTTGTATATACTAAATGCAACCAAATAGAACAGGTCCATAATTATATAGGTTCTTGAACATGCTAAGTTTCAAACAAATAGGACAATCCTTAATTGTAGTGATTCCTGTATATACTAAATGCAACCAAATAGAACAGATCCATAATTTTATAGATTTTTCTATATGCTAAGGTTCAACCAAATAGGAGCATTCTTAATTTTATTGGTACCTGTATAGAATGAGTTTCCAGCCAATAGGCCAGATCCACAATTTTATAGGTTCTTGTACATGCTATGTTTTACAAAAAGAACAGAACTCTAATTTCGTAGGTTCTTGAACATGCTAAGTTTCAAACAAATAGGACAATCCTTAATTGTAGTGATTCTTGTATATACTAAATTCAACCAAATAGAAGTGATCCATAATTTTATAGATTTTTCTATATGCTAAGGTTCAACCAAATAGGAGAATTCTTAATTTTATTGGTTCGTGTATAGAATGAGTTTCCACCCAATAGGCCAGATCCACAATTTCATAGGTTCTTGCACATGCTAAGTTTCAAAATAGAACAGAAATCTAATTTCGTAGGTTCTTGTACATGCTAAGCTTCAACCAAATAGGACAATCCTTAATTGTAGTGATTCTTGTACATACTATATGGAACCAAATAGAACAGATCCTTAATTTTATGTTCCTGTACATGCTGAGTTTCAAGATAGAACAGAACCCTAATGTCGTAGATTCTTGTACATGCTAAGTTTCAAAATAGAACAAAACCCTAATTTCGTTGGTTCTTGAACATGCTAAGTTTCAAACAAATAGGACAATCCCTAATTGTAGTGATTCTTGTATATACTAAATGCAACCAAATAGAACAGACCCATAATTTTATAGATTTTTCTATATGCTAAGGTTCAACCAAATAGGAGAATTCTTAATTTTATTGGTTCGTGTATAGAATGAGTTTCCACCCAATAGGCCAGATCCACAATTTTATAGGTTCTTGCACATGCTAAGTTTCAAAATAGAACAGAAAACTAATTTCGTAGGAACTTGTACATGCTAAGCTTCAACCAAATAGGACAATCCTTAATTATAGTTATTCTTGTATATACTAAATGCAACCAAATAGAACAGATCCATAATTTTATAGATTTTCCTATATGTTAAGTTTCAATCAAATACGACAATCCTTAATTGTAGTTATTCCTGTATATACTAAATGCAAGCAAATAGAACGGATCCACAATTTTATAGGATCTTGTACAGGCTATGTTTCAAAATAGAACAGAACCCTAATTTCGTATGTTCTTGTATATGCTAAGCTTCTACCAAATACTACAATCCTTAACTTTAGTGGTTCTTATGTATACTAAATTCAACCAATTAGAACAGATCCATAATTTTATAGATTTTTCTATATGCTAAGTTTCAACCAAATAGGAGCATTCTTAATTTTATTGGTACCTGTATAGAATGAGTTTCCACCCAATAGGCCAGATCCACAATTTTATAGGTTCTTGTACATGCTAAGTTTCAAAATAGAACAATACCCTAATTTCGTAGGTTCTTGTACATGCTAAGCTTCAACCAAATACTACAATCCTTAACTTTAGTGGTTCTTGTGTATACTAAATTCAACCAATTAGAACAGATCCATAATTTTATTGTTTTTTCTATATGCTAAATTTCAACCAAATAGGAGAATTCTTAATTTTACTGGTCCTTGTATATAATGCGATTCCACCAAAAAGGACAGATCCACAATTTTATAGGTTCTTGTACATGCTATGTTTCAAAATAGAACAGAACATAAATTTCGTAGGTTCATGCATATGCGAAGCTTCATCCAAATAGGACAATCCTTAATTGTAATGATTCTTGTATATACTAAATGCAACCAAATAGAACAGATCCATAATTTTATAGATTTTTCTATATGCTAAGGTTCAACCAAATAGGAGAATTCTTAATTTTATTGGTTCGTGTATAGAATGAGTTTACACCCAATAGGCCAGATCCACAACTTTATAGGTTCTTGTACATGCTAAGTTTCACAAAAAGAACAGAACTCTAATTTCGTAGGTTCCTGTATATGCTAAGCTTCAACCAAATAGGACAATCCTTAATTGTAGTGATTCTTGTATATACTAAATGCAACCAAATAGAACAGGTCCATAATTGTATAGGTTCTTGTACATGCTAAGTTTCAAAATAGAACAGAACCCTAATTTCGTATGTTCTTGTATATGCTAAGATTCAAAATAGAACAGAACTCTAATTTCGTAGGTTCTTGTATATGCTAAGCTTCAACCAAAAAGGACAATCCTTAATTGTAGTGATTCTTGTATATACTAAAGTCAACCAATTAGAACAGATCCATAATTTTATAGATTTTTCTATATGCTAAGTTTCAACCAAATAGGAGAATTATTAACTTTACTGGTTCTGGTATATAATGAATTTCAACCAAATAGGACAATCGTTAATTTCATTGGATACTGTATAAGTTAAATTTCAAACTAATAGGGTATTCCTTAATTTTACTGTTTCTTGTACATACTAAATTTCAACCAAATTGAACAGATTCATAATTATATGGGTTCTTTTGCATGCTAAGTTTCAAAATAGAACAAAATCCTAATTTCGTAGGTCCTTGCATATGCTAAGCTTCAACCAAATAGGACAATCCTTAATTGTAGTGATTCTTGTATATACTAAATGCAACAAAATAGAACAGATCCATAATTTTATAGATTTTTCTATATGCTAAGTTTCAACCAAATAGGAGGATGATTAATTTTATTGTTTCGTGTATAGAATGAGTTTCCACCCAATAGGCCAGATCCACAATTTTATAGGTTCTTGTACATGTTAAGTTTCAAAATAGAACAATACCCTAATTTCGTAGGTTCTTGTACATGCTAAGCTTCAACCAAATACTACAATCCTTAACTTTAGTGGTTCCTGTGTATACTAAATTCAACCAATTAGAACAGATCCATAATTTTATTGTTTTTTCTATATGCTAAATTTCAACCAAATAGGAGAATTCTTAATTTTACTGGTCCTTGTATATAATGCGATTCCACCAAAAAGGACAGATCCACAATTTTATAGGTTCTTGTACATGCTATGTTTCAAAATAGAACAGAACATAAATTTCGTAGGTTCATGCATATGCGAAGCTTCATCCAAATAGGACAATCCTTAATTGTAATGATTCTTGTATATACTAAATGCAACCAAATAGAACATATCCATAATTTTATAGATTTTTCTATATGCTAAGGTTCAACCAAATAGCAGAATTCTTAATTTTATTGGTTCGTGTATAGAATGAGTTTACACCCAATAGGCCAGATCCACAACTTTATAGGTTCTTGTACATGCTAAGTTTCACAAAAAGAACAGAACTCTAATTTCGTAGGTTCCTGTATATGCTAAGCTTCAACCAAATAGGACAATCCTTAATTGTAGTGATTCTTGTATATACTAAATGCAACCAAATAGAACAGGTCCATAATTGTATAGGTTCTTGTACATGCTAAGTTTCAAAATAGAACAGAACCCTAATTTCGTATGTTCTTGTATATGCTAAGATTCAAAATAGAACAGAACTCTAATTTCGTAGGTTCTTGTATATGCTAAGCTTCAACCAAAAAGTACAATCCTTAATTGTAGTGATTCTTGTATATACTAAAGTCAACCAATTAGAACAGATCCATAATTTTATAGATTTTTCTATATGCTAAGTTTCAACCAAATAGGAGAATTATTAACTTTACTGGTTCTGGTATATAATGAATTTCAACCAAATAGGACAATCGTTAATTTCATTGGATACTGTATAAGTTAAATTTCAAACTAATAGGGTATTCCTTAATTTTACTGTTTCTTGTACATACTAAATTTCAACCAAATTGAACAGATTCATAATTATATGGGTTCTTTTGCATGCTAAGTTTCAAAATAGAACAAAATCCTAATTTCGTAGGTCCTTGCATATGCTAAGCTTCAACCAAATAGGACAATCCTTAATTGTAGTGATTCTTGTATATACTAAATGCAACAAAATAGAACAGATCCATAATTTTATAGATTTTTCTATATGCTAAGTTTCAACCAAATAGGAGAATGATTAATTTTATTGTTTCGTGTATAGAATGAGTTTCCACCCAATAGGCCAGATCCACAATTTTATAGGTTCTTGTACATGCTAAGTTTCAAAATAGAACAGAAAACTAATTTCGTAGGTTCTTGTACATGCTAAGCTTCAACCAAATTTCGATATGTTTGGATGTTTTTGTGAAATTTCCGTACTTTGCTGTACTTATCACTCCAGAGTTATTCTCATAAATTTTCACAGAGTTATCGTCTAGATTTACATTGACGATCTTCATTATTTCTCTAATAAACATTATTTCACTCGCCGCTTGAGGATGACGATTGTGCCTTCCTGGATGCTGTGTTCACCCTTGTTCAATTTGTTGCAGTTGATCGGCTTGTTCAGATAATCCTTATGCCAGCGATTCCAGAAATGCCGTTTGAGTTGTTGGATGTGTTGCCATTTGGAGAGCCGGTTGGATGAAGCGTCCCTGAAATCTCGCTCATTAATGGATCACCAACGAGGAAATGGCCGGGAGAGAGGACTAGGAGATCATTTGGGTTGGTGGATATGGGAGTTAGAGGCTGTGAATTGAGGATTAATTGTATTTCAGTTATGAGAGTATTGAATTGTTCAAACGTGAGCAGTTCGTTGCCGTTGTCATAGACGAAATCCGACTAAACAAAGCGATAAGATAGCGAAATTCCAAGCGCCTAAGCATGAATGACCATCGTATTACATCCGGTCACTCTATCCGTTCTCAGAAATATACGATCGAAGCCTTTTCCCACTCCCACGAATAAAAAAATTTAAATACTCCCCCTAAAATTATCCCAGTTAGTCTTGAATAGTTACGCCTAAAGCTCGGAAGTGTATAAAAACAGGCGTTCTTTTTTTCTTAAATTTCTTTTTTTATTTACGTAACACCGTCGTCGGTGGCGTTTAAATGATTTGACCGCTGCCTCCCACGGCCCACCAAAGTGCGGGGAATGAGGGAAGATGAAGCGCCATTCGATTTGCTTATCAGCTAGGAATGCGGTTACTTTTTCTTAGTGGTCGTCTGATTGTAGTAGATCGTGAAGTTCTCGTAATTTATGGTTTGCAGCAATGAAGTTGATGCCGTTATCAGAATGGATGTTAGAGCAAAACGAGCGATAAACCTACAAAGAGCGGCGATGAATGTGCCGCGTAAAAAATTTAACAATTGACAAAAAATTAAAAAAACTTGTCGATGTCCAAACAGGAGAACGAGTTCTATCTTTTCACTCGATTTACAATAAAATAGTATTTGCGGTTAGCGAAGATAGACTTCTTAATGTTCAGGCTAAAACGGATTTATTCAGACTGACTTGGATAATTTTCAAGGGAGTATTTATATTCTTTATTCGTTGGAGTTGCAGAAGACTTTGGTCGTACTTATCATATATTTCTGAGAACGGCTAGAGTGACCGAATGCCAGCCAGACGGCTGAGAACAAATGCTACCCGGATGGTCACACGTGATAAGGCGCTTGGAATTTTAACTTATCGCATAGTTAGTAGAATTTCACCTGTGACACATGCCACGTTTATGGGCAGCTGGTCTCGTTTCCCTGATTCCAGTTGCAAGGGGTTCGGCACTTTCTTGCTCGCTAGGTGCATAGGTCAGTCAGTTGTGCTCCTTTTCAAGAACGTGAACGTCGGCGTCTCGAATGTGATCATGGAAGGGGCAGATTGTTAAGGCTCAGCGCGTTTATTTGCGCCCCTAAGTGACATAGCCTGTCAAGCATCGTGACCTGGTCGTGGTTTTGTCGTTCGGTATCCGTTACGGTTCTTTCTGCGCAGACCGCAATCCGTACCGTCTCGAGGTCGAATTTCGTGTACCCAATCAGCCATTCGAGTTAGATTTTCTAGTTTCGCATCTTTCGTGGCGGCCAAGGCGTGCTGGACGTGAACCGGTAGCCAGCTCGTTCAGAGCGTGAGGATGAAGTGGTCTGGTATTGAAGGTGTAACGATCTTTTTCGTGTGCCGGGAACATTGGGTCCTGTCTCCCATTTCTTGCGCACTCTTGCACCATCTGAGTCAGCGAGTCTTGTGCTAATTTCCTTTCTTAAACGTTCGTATCGTCTTGTCGCTGGCGTACAATATGTCGTACAATATGTCTTCAATCTGATTCTGATATCATGGCTTTTGATAACTTTTACTGGCAAAAGAGAAAGCACAAATGTTCCACCACAATAGTTTATTGATAATAAAGGTGGGATTACATTGGGAAAATAAAGATGGGATTACATTTCATTTTACTTTTTTCTATATAATGTATTTTATTTGGTGAAATAAGCGTTCGATGAGAACTTGTCGAACTGCAAACCCTTCTTTTAATTATCAGTATAGTTAATTGGTAGGAATGTCTTCGTATTTGTCGCGTGGATCATCGACCTCGGGAAATTTTACGCAATTTCAGAACAAGAATAGCAAATTGTCATTTCTATCTTCGTGTTCCCGATCTACGATTAACCTCCGCATTGTACCTAAGGTTAATAGAGATATATTGAATTTCAAGGTAGATTAAGCCGCACGGTGTATAAATTGAATAAACGTACAATACGATTAAATACATATTTCGTAAAATTAAAGTTGGAAAAGATTAAATTAGACTTTTGTTTTTGCTTTATTTGCACTTTTTGATAAAAGGTTGTGGCGGATGGGGTATGGAGATTTGGGTATATTGATAATAGAAATAATCAGGATGCTTGCTGTTGCAACCGTCCAATGTATTTCAAATCAATTACTTAATTAACTGATAACGTCGATAGACGTTCGTACAGGAGATTTTAACCAGCTGAAATAAATCGCTTGCGGATACTCGATAAAGACTCGTAAATGCTCTCGCGTCTCGATAATCGCCTACAAAATGATTACTCGAAATTATTCGTAACTCACTAGCGCTCGTGATCGTGTCCGATTTATTTATGCTGCTCGGGGGAGAGTCCGAGCGGCGACATTGTTTTACCCGGAGTTTGTTTATCATTGCGTTTCATGCGTCAAGGCGGTGTCAATGTCCCGAGGCAAAACAACGACATGAGTCGCTCTCGCTTCGCTTCGTCCTATGACTCATGTGTCGCCACAAAGTCATAGGAGATTTTCTTATTTTGCAAGAACTTTGCAAAGTAAATGCTCGATACGCGATCTTAAGATTAAGATTAATTTCCCGAAGACTAGAAGTAACCCACGTTCGACTATTCTACGACTTGTCACGGCAGCCAAGATGAAACCATGGTTCGTCACAGAAAAACAAGGTGTTTAATGCGTGATTTCCCTTCTTCTATCTGATTAAATTCAAAAAACGCAAATTTCCACGAATCAATTTTCCTTTAGTTTTCAAATTGGCCAGGTGCAAAATTGCAGTAGTATTTTGCATTACATTTTTGTGCTTAACGCGCAATGTACAGTTCCTGTAAATCTCATTCTCAGTAATTGTGTACAGAGGTAGTTTCTAATTTCTATACAAATCACGTAATTACAAAATATATTGTTGCGCCGGAGTTATTCGCTGCACTACATGACATTTACTTATTTACAGTATTTACGTATATAACATGTAGCGACTCTAGCGGAAATGAGTGTCCGGCTGCGTGTTGGTGCAAGGTGGCGGTAACCAAGGAAGTAACACCCGTAGCCAACCAAAACCACAACAACAACACCAACGACGCTACAGAAATAAAAGAACTTTTAAAACAATCCATCAAAAACACCGACATGTTAACAAGAACGATAAGCGAACTAAACGAAGCATGCAAGCAGCAATCATTACAAATCACAGCTATGATACAACTGATAACAACCATGCTAAGCAAAAAGTAAAAACGGACATACTAAAAATAGCTGCCTGGAACTCTAACGGTCTACAACAAAGGGCCATTGAAACCAAAGCATTCCTATACCACAACAACATAGACATACTAATCGTATCGGAGACGCATTTCACAACAAAAAGCTACACAAAAATACCGCACTATACCATATACGATACCAAGCACCCCTCAGGAAAAGCACACGGAGGAACCGCAGTGATAATAAGAAACGACATTAAACACCACCTACACAGCCAAGTTAGTAAAGAACACATACAAGCAACTACCGTTACCGTACAAACTAGCAGCAACCGTCTACAGCTGTCAGCAGTATATGCACCACCGCGACACAAAATTATAGCACAAATGTGGGAAGAATACTTCCAACAACTAGGCGACAAGTTTATCGCAGCAGGAGACTACAACTCAAAGCACACAACATGGGGATCAAGAATCACTACACCTCGAGGCAGAACCCTGGAAAAACACATCAGGAAAAACAATCTCAATATATTATCCACAGGAAGACCGACATACTGGCCGACAGACCTGAGCAAAATCCCTGACCTACTCGACTTTGCAGTCACAAAGGGATTAAACGGAAATAAAATAAATATAGCATCCAGCCTCGAGCTTAGCTCCGACCATACACCCATAATAATAACATACAGAAACAAGCCAATACTCTACAACAACTCAGAGACGCTATGCAAGAAATCCACTAATTGGCAAACCTTCAAAGAAATAATTGAAAGCAAAATCAACTGCAACATCCCACTGAAAACGCCCCAACACATCGAACAAGCTGTAACAACACTTACAAAAACTATACAAGAGGCAGCACGGGCAACCACAAAACCAGCAACTACCACTAGACCAACAAAACAAATCCCATCAGACATCCTCGAAAAAATTAGAGATAAAAGAAAAGCGAAAGCAAAATGGCAAAAACATAAAACAAAAGAAAACAAAAAACACCTAAACAAACTCGCAAAGGAAATAAAAAACGAAATAAAAGAGCACAAGAACGAAGAATTCACAAAGTTCATAGAGTCACTATCTGCACACGAGAACTACAACTACTCACTATGGAAAACCACAAAAAAAAAAATAAAGAAGGCGATAAAACCAGCCCCAGCAATCAGAAAAGCAGACAACACATGGGCAAGAAGCAACGAAGAGCAAGCCGAAGAATTTTCCATCCACCTATGCAACACATTTACACCACACAACATCAATAACAGCAACCAGAACAGCCATACGGACGACGACGCGATAGCCACTAGCACTGCAATCGACAAGCAATACACCATACCCAAAACAACAGCACAAGAAATAAGAAACATAATAGAAAAAACAAAAAACAACAAAGCACCAGGAATCGATCTAATCAATGGCAAAATATTGAAAAACCTCCCTCCAAAAGCGATACGGCTAATTACAATAATATTCAATGCAATACTAAGAATACAATATCATCCTACATTATGGAGGCACAAATCATAATGTTACCCAAACCAGGCAAAGACCCACATGAAGCAACATCCTACAGACCAATATCACTACTCCCCGTGCTCTCCAAAATACTAGAAAAAGTAATATACGCCCGACTAAAACCAATAATAGAGAATGAAAAACTAATACCAGACCATCAATTTGGATTCAGAAATAAACACTCCACCATAGAACAAATGCACAGGCTTGTCAACGAAATAATACACACAATAGAAAACAAACAATATTGTACAGCCCTATTCATGGACATAGAGAAAGCTTTCGACAAAATAAACCACGAAAGCCTAATACAAACAATCAAGAAACAATTCCCGGAAAAAATATACCAAATAATAAAATCATACATAAGCAACAGAACCTTCACAGTAAAAATCAAGGACGCACACTCCGAAGCAAAAGACATCAAAGCAGGTGTTCCACAAGGAAGCGTCCTAGGACCCATACTATACACACTATACACAGCCAACATTCCAGCAACTACCAATAGCAAAATACTGACATTCGCGGACGACACAGCCGTGCTAGTCAGGCACACTAACCCTGTAACAGCAGCCACAATACTACAAGAGCACATCACAAAAATAGAAAAGTGGCTACAGGACAAACAAATCAAAGCTAACCCTAACAAATGCAACCACATTACATTCACATTGAGAAAACAGATAACACCAAACATCTTCCTGAACGGCACGCAAATAACACAAACAAGGCAAGTCAAATACCTTGGACTTCACATAGATACACACTTCACATGGAAACAGCACATCAAATCAATAATAGACAAGATACAGATAGCAAGGAGACAAATGCACTGGCTAACAAGCCGAAAATCCAAACTAAGCACAGAAAACAAACTGAAAATATACAAAATAATCATAAAGTCAATCTGGACATACGGAATTCCACTATGGGGAACAGCAGCAATGAGCCATATAAACAAAATAGAAACAATCCAAGCCAAAATCCTTAGAACAATGGTAAACGCCCCGTGGTACGTTAGAAACGAGGACATAAGGAAAGACCTCGGAATACCAACGGTCAAGGAGGAGATTACCAGATTCGCAACAAGATACAGAACAAGAATAGAAACACACCCGAACCAGCTGGCAGTTGAAACGTGCAACACAACAAACATCGCAAGAAGACTAAAAAGGAAACACCCAATAGACCTCATAAAAGATATAACTTAGAAAAAAACGAAGCTGGCACCCCGCTGGGGGTAGCCGCCCACATGCTATATTATTTTTTATTTATATTTTTTTTTTTCTTCACCAATAAGATATAACACTTTACCAAATGTCCGCAAGGACAAATTGTAAAATAACCAAAATAAAATAAAAAAAAAAAAAAGAAAAAAGACTGACTCGAGATGCTACAACGGACTGTTTTAGCGCTGGTTAGGAAGGTACTTCTACCGAGGGTCTAGTCCCTTTGGAAGGGCCTTTTTAGTTATTGTTTCAACAGACGTGGCATGCAGGGTGTTCGGTCTATCTGGTTACTGAGCGAATGGTTTCCTTGAGTGTGTGACACATGCAACGTGCATGGAATGCTGTGTTCTCCTTCGCTGTTCTAAAAAAGAGATATATTTTAAATAGAGATCGCTTTATACATGTAACGCATACATGTAACACCGTTTGACTTGTATAGATCATGCGCGGTAAATATTTTTAAGAGTTTTGACTGAAACTTATTTGGATTAGATTTAAATTTATTTTTTGTTACGATACCGGAGAACGTAAGAACACTTTCTCGTAGAAACAAGGAAATATTGAGTAACATTAATTGAAAGATCTGAGAGAAAGATCTTCTAGGTATATAGGTATTATCTTTTCACCGACTTTCCCTTTTTTCATTTTTTAAGCAGATTCAGATTTGTATGCAATTTAATATTATCACGTATAAGTATCAATCACCTACTAATCTATGTATCACAACTCACTAATCAATTCACTTACGAAACCTCCATACTAATAATAATTTTCTAATTATAAAACCTGCTTATTCCGCGTTTTTATAACGTTATGTCTTCTTTTTAATTATTTAATTTTTTGCGTTTGTTCCAACATTTTTTCTAATATATATAAAGCACTTTGATAACAATCTAATTTTTTTAATTTCCTGTTTTGTTTGATTGTTCAATTTATTTGATTTCCTGGAAAAAAAAGTTACACTTTTGCATTAGAAATCACTTCCTGTTACATCTGCTACAGACTGTTTAGAACCGAAAGTTAGGAAAATAAATTAAAAGGCTAAAATTAAAGTTTTAAGTTATAGTTTTGCTTATCCAAAACTTATTATCTGCGTATATAATGCTTATAGAAATTCTATAAGTTATTAGCTCTGGAAAACGTAATAGGAAATTTTATTAACGATATTTTATTTTATCTATTAATTTCTAATTATCTGTTTATCATACAATTTTATCAGTTTTACGGATTCAGCACCTTAACGCACCCGTTTATTTTAATAAAAGTATGAGAGATCGTCCGCGAAAAAATGTTTGATACATATTTTTTTTATTAATAACATGCAAAACATCTTAAAAACCAGAAGATACAAGAATAAATTTCCTTTAAATCTCATATTGTCGAATAAGGATCCAAAAATTTTAAAAACAAAATTCTCCAAGCAATCATTTATATATGTAATTATATATGTAATATGAATTATTCAGATAATTTTTCTAAATGTTAATCCACTTTCGCGTAAATTTTTGTATGTGGACGTGTATTTTTCGAATGTGCCATATTGTAGATTTTTACTGCTGTAGATAGATACTGCTCACCTGTAAAATACTTTAGTCGCAACCTGTATACAAATAAATCAGGAACAAAATAAAAATACAAGTAAAATATTTAGCAGATAATATAAATATAAATTTATATTCATAAAGTTCGAGAAAGATTTCAGAACAAATTTTCTTATTTTTATTACATTACATTTTATCTGATTCACACTAAATTCAGCAATCGTCTTCAAAAATAAGTGACATACGTGTGTAAGGACCCTAATTTCAACGCTATTTAATATACTATACAAATTAATTCAAATGATTATTAATATTAAGAATATTGTATATAATTATAAATAAATAAAAATAATTATATTATTTCATAAATACCCAATTATACTAACACATAAATAAATGAGCACATAAACATGAAAATAAATATATATTAAACAAATTCAAAGAAGCGGAAACTAAACTATCGCTGCAACGATGCATCGTTAGAAACGCGATTTCTAATATCGCAGAATGACTCGAGAAATTTCTCCGGCTGGATACTTTTTTATGTAAACGAGAAATTGTCGCCATTTCGAAGACGATTACAAGGGACAAAGCGTGGAAAGCATGTAATTGGAGTTGGTGGTGGCTATGAACTCGGCGACGACTTGACCATCTGGTCACACCTGAAATGTTTTCCAGGTCGGAAGATGTAGTCCTTACCTAGCAGCGGATTATTGCAGATGATTTTATCCGTTCAAATGCAATTGCCGCGACAGGATAGCAATTTGAGACGCCAGTGAAAGCCTAGATCGATGCGAACTGCATTCTACTAGATTGTTTCTGAAGTATCCTCTTCAGTAATGTAATATAACACATTTTATTATCTTAATATCAGGGTATTCTTCTTCCGTCTTTGATCGATGGAAGCTTGTGAGTAGAATCGAGTTTATCGATAGAAATAAAGAGGGTTATTTTCTGTATATTCGTTCTTGTCGATTCTAGTCTTTTATTTGTTGTATCGTGCATTACTACAATGTAGTTGTTTCAAAACTTGAAATTTCATGAGATCATTTTCTTCCACATTTAGATAAAGGCAAATTTGTCTCGTCGGTGGAAATAATTGTTCTTCGTATTATGGAAGTTTCAATTTGAGGGCATTAGACTCTATCTAACGATTTTGCCAATTTATGATTTTAAATCACTGTAATAAAAAACTGTGTTTTAATGGAATACTAATATAGGAATACTAATATTTACAAGAAAAGGAAATCGGGCGTTTTATTTAAATTGAATTAAAATACTGATAGGATACTAATATATTAATATATAGCTATCGTCATATTTTTTGCTTCTCAAATCACTTTCTCTTTCGTTAGTAATTACAATATTCGTATTTAATTACGATTACCACACTCACAGATATTAAATTTAGGTACTTTTAATTAGCAATAATCGAGCATACAAATAAATTAATAATTTAACATTATTACCCAAGTGACTGAAAAAATACATCAATTTCTATAACAATGTTAAAAAAATTACTTAAATAACAATAAAAGTAATACATAAAATAAGTCTAAAAGTATGCAAAGTGCATTAATAAAAAAGTTCCGCTAATCTACATTTTCGAAAAAGCTGATATTTCAATGAAAAACTTGATCTTTTATATATATACTTGATTTTATACACGTATGTATGCATTAAATCAAATATCAATAACTCACTGAAGATATTATTATACACAAATAACGGTGCTTTTAAATTGTCGAGAAATACAATTTCTGAATCACTTTCTATCACTCGAAAGATATCAAGTTCAAATTTTTCACACGTTCTCTGATTGCAGGTGATGGTATACCCGGAACAATTGTTGTTCGTGTGGGAAACAATCGGCCGGACTTGGGAACGAATCCAATTTGCAATCGTTTCACCGATCCCCTCGATGAAGGGCAACCTCTTTTTTTACCCTGTAATCCGCCTATGCCTGGAACTTTCGTTTCGGTACACTTGGAAGCAAATACACCGGCACTAGTTCCAGTGCAACTTTCATTGTGCGAGTCCTTCGTGTACACTGATCAGGTACGATCAATTTGCTCTACCTGTTTCAAACAAATAAAATTATCCAAGTATCATAAATAGCTTTGTTGTAAGTTATATAATCTATACAATATATACAATATGCAAAAGATATACAAAGACTACGTATAATGCTTGTTATAATATTTAGCAGGTGCAACAAATCTCCACGTAAGTTCAATTTTTTAAATTGTGTTTATAAAAATATAAACTTTCACGAAACTTCCCCTTAGTTACCTTCATAAATTTTGAATCCATGAATGTGAATTATGTTTACTACAGAAGGGACTAATTAATGTGAATTTCAATTGTTAAAAATGGATAATCAAGTTTTAAAAAATATCACATTTCAAAAGACTCTTTATATATACCTTATTTATCATTTCTTATATATATTTTGATAATGTAATTCATTTTGTAGATATAATCAGTATTTTAACACTTTCTACTAATTAAAATGTACCAGGGTTATTAGAAAAACTTGAGTTTTAGGGTTTTTATACTGACTTTTACACCGATTATTCTTTTCTTATGTGTATATTCTTCTTTATGTAAGGTTTTTCCTTTTTATAATTTAAAGAAACGTGATTACTTTTTTATATAGGCTCTTCCCATCGAGAGGTGTCCACAATTTAGAGATCAGCCACCAGGTTCGACAGCAACCTACAATGGAAAATGTTATATATTCTACAATCGCCAACCGATGATATTCCGAGAAGCATTGGCATTCTGTCGTGCACGAGGTGGTACTTTAGTGGATGAAAGTAATCCTGCGTTACAAGGGTTTATTTCGTGGGAACTATGGAGGAGGCACAGGTACCGAATTCATTAATTGTCCACCTCTACGCTTCGCTATCTACTTTCAACTCTTTTCTGTAACATATAACTAGTTCAATTTAATCAAAATCAGACTGATCTATCTAGTTCGTTACAATAGACAATTTATTATATCTAATACTAATAGCAACTTTCATCAAACTGTTATTTTCATATTTAATAGTTAATAAAAATGCTACAGGAAAGGTACAGATATTATTCTATACGGTAGTAATAAAATTTTAAAATAAACACTTTAGCTTCAAAACAAGTCAATTTTCCTATTGTACCATTTGTACCTTGTAATTTGAAATTACTTCTATTACTACCATGAAATAAACTAAACCTACCTTCTGACGTAAATTGTTTACAGTGGCGAGTATAAAAATAGGATAACTTGTACTCATAAATACAAATAATATTAGAGTGAAAACTTTCGTTTCTATTCTTCTTCTTTTATATAGAATTCAAAAATACATCTCTTGTAAAATATTAAATAAATTTTAATCAATATGTAGCAGTTAAATACGAGCAATAACAAATACAAATAATTAGATTAGAATCTTAGATTCTGATACATAGATAATTTAATAAATTATTATAGAAATAGTTTAAGCGAAAGGTAAATTACCATAAAGAGAGTTATTATCATAAACGAAAAAATGTTCAATGTTCATTGTGTAATAAGTGTGTTTTCAACAAGCATTTCTAAAAAGATATACCTTATCTTTATTAAGGAGTGATACTTCGAGTCAATATTGGATGGGTGCAGTAAGAGATCAAAAGGATCGTACGATTTGGAGGTGGACAGGAAGCGGCGACGAAGTTTCTGTTTCTTTCTGGAGTCTACCTCAAGGCAGCGAAGAAGACTGCGCCCGATATGATGATAGTAGAGGATGGCTTTGGTCTGATACCCCTTGCACAGCTCGATTAAATTTCATCTGTCAACACCGTGAGTAACAAGTATTTTCTCATTACTATCGAATTACTATCAAATGTCATCTATATAAATGTCATCTTCATTACTATAGAAATATATATATATATATACTTAATTCTTCATAGATATCTTAATACGTACATGATGACACATTGCACAAAACAATTAGAGGACCTTTTCTCATATCACTTTGTCTTTTATATTCGCTTCTTGTGTTTGTACATTGTTTTTTAATTACCATTCAAGATCAATTTTTAGAATACATCATGATATC
This sequence comes from Bombus pascuorum, assembly GCF_905332965.1. Lineage (NCBI taxonomy): Eukaryota > Metazoa > Arthropoda > Insecta > Hymenoptera > Apidae > Bombus > Bombus pascuorum. The sequence continues at coordinate 352,803 of NW_026869752.1, read as the reverse complement.
GTACGAATAGCATGTTGATATATTAGGTTTATAGAACTTTTCCGCTTTTATTTACTTGATTGGTGCGATAATATAGTCAATCCGTTTACTTTTTTTTAGCAACGCGTAAAGAATAGAAAGATATTAAATAAAGGATGAAAAATATTATGCGAGCCTCTCAAAAGCTAAACTGAACAACTTGGCTTATTGTTCATTTCGTAATTTTATTACACAAGTACACGATTAACGTTCAACTCTCAAGACACGAATGATTTCCTTCCATCAGTTCATTTATCGCAAAATGATGACACTAATGATAGTAAATTCTGTGATAGTAGATTTAAAAAATAATGTTTATATCATCATCAACTTGTTGTATTTTAGAATTTATGGAATTGATCAATATGGTTGCTGAAAAGCTTATGTATAAAAAATGAAGTTCTTATCTCTCTCTTCTGAAAAAGATAGATAGAAAAAGATAGAGAAAAGTAAGCAAATGTATGGAATATCATCTTGTTTTTTAAACGTTACTCATATAAAATCAGTCACATAAAATACAAGATTTTTGTAGGTATTCAATCATACATTTACACTCAATTTAAGAGCAGTCCCATATTCCTAACGTTACGAGCAATCTTCAGTATTGAACTAACATTTAAAAACGCATAAATTATATCTAATAAGAAACAGGTACTCAACTACTGGAAGCTTAACATCAGGTACAATATTTTCATGGAAAACAAACAAAGAGTATTCTTTTTATTAATTATTCTCCTTATTAATTAAGAAGCTACTTCGCTTATAAAATTTTTAAAAAATTACATACCCAAGTATCAAACTCTCGACCAATACGTTCGTCATGTGCACAATGTCCGCGCTATTTTTCTCCGTCAGAGTATCGCGAGAGAAGTTATTGGAAAAATAAACGGTGCCAAGTGAGGCAGTGAGAGAGCCTCATGACGTTTCACAGATAAGTCACCTGTCAGATTCGATTCGTACAATTTATTTATCGGATTTTTACAAATGTCTCTATTCTATATTAGATAGATACTATTCCATACTTGGTCAAACAATGTGAGACAACAAGTAAAACCAAGGAATTCTTTGTTTGCTCTTAGAACCACGAGCGTGTGGTCGACCAGAACAGCCTCCGAATTCCACGATGACGGTGACCACAACAACAGATCGGAATTCCGGAAGTGCATATGAAGTTGGCGCGACGGTGGATTACACTTGTAACGCCGGCAGCCTTCTTATAGGACCGTCGACTCGTACATGCCTCGATACTGGCTTCTACAACGAGTTTCCACCGGTGTGCAAAAGTAAGAGAGCAAGAATTAGACACAGAGGCCACTCGGTGAACCATACACGATCGTCCTATCGATGTTAAATTCAACATTCTGCTCGTTTCAGGCATCGAGTGCGGTTATCCAGCGAACATAAAACACGGAGGTTACACACTTATCAACAATACCGTTAGTTATCTCAGTCAGGTGCTTTATTCCTGTGATGAAGGATACGAGATGACTGGTAAGAATTTATCGTGGCGTTAGCCATTATTTCTCATTGATAAATGGCTATCGTTTGTGGGTAATATCGTTTGATACCTGTGTTGAAACGCTTCGCCAACGAGCATTTTGAAGGAAATTGGTAAGAATATTAGTTGGTGTTGGATCCTGATGACATCATCTTTCTGATTGTTTATTGATCCTCTCGTTGCGGCTTGATTTTGTTCCTGATTCTAGAATCGTTTAAATTGGTTTATCATTTTTAGAGATTTATGGTAGAGATTGAAATTAATCTGATTGAAGATAAGCTTTGAATGCGTGCATGATTTTAATATGAGAATTTTTATGTTGCACAACTGACAAATTCCTGTGTAGTGTTTATTCATGAAAATGAATAAATAGTGTAATAACGTAATGCAATGAATCTTTTCCTTTTTTTCTCTCCATGTTGCGAATCATCTACACAAGCGTTTCATGCGACCGTAAGCGATAAAAGTAAAAAGAAAATCATGGAGTACATTCAGTTTAAGCAGATATAAATATAAATATGTACGCATGTACATTTTCCAAGATACTCATCGATACATTATAATAATATATTATGATCAGATTTTTATACTTTCTCTCTAAGATTTCTAATTTGAGATTAAAACAAAATATTTTCGATTTTTATGAGACATTAAATGCTACAATATTTATTAATGAAACACCGATATAGTAGTAATAAAGTCAAAATGTTGTATAAAACAATTTTATAAAACGGTTTTATAAAAAATAATATAGAAGGATATGTATAACTTATATAAATAGACTTTTCATTTTTAGTTTAACGCTACATAGACATTGTTTACAGCTTATTAATAAATTATAATGGATTAGTAATTTGCAGAAGAAACAATTTGTTCCGATTACAGGTCGTGCAAGACTGACATGCGATATCGATGAGCGCTGGAACGGACCGCCACCACGTTGCGAGCCAATTCTGTGCGATCCTCCTGCTCCTGTTCCACATAGTTATATTCAAATCGATGAAGTCGACGAGACCGAGACAGTACCATCGAAAACGAACTTCAGTCGAAGTCTTCTCGTAGGCAGTATCGTTACATACACTTGCGAGAAGGGTTATAGACTTTCTGGCTTCCGACAAATATTATGCTTGCCTACTGGCTTATATGATCATGTCGCACCCACTTGTACGGGTATGTGATTTAATTATTTTTATGGAATAAATACAAATTTAATTATTTCTTTAGAAAGAGAAGCAAGTCATTTTTCGTGATAGTGTTTGCAATCTTCAAATACGAGGATAATTTAATTTCATAATTAATTATTGAATCTTTATTAATGTAAATGATATAATATGAGAATATTCAAAGGTTGTTTTTCAATCCAATTCATGAGATATTTATTTTATACTTGGAACTTAAATTCATTTATGCATATAACTGTTATGCGCGTAGCAACTCAAAGAATTAATAAGTAATTCATAATTGTTTTAATATATACATATATAAATTTCAAAATGAATTCTGATTTACAACAGTATTGTTTTCAACCAAATTCTACTTAACTATTGTGTACCTTCTGTACCTGACTGTTATATGTGTGTGTCCGTGCGTGTGTGTGTATAAAAATAGTATAATACATATACTATTAATATAATATAAATGCTTATATATTAAAATATTATTTTAAACTAAATCACATATAATACGTATGAAATTTGTATTATAATATATCTGCAATAACTGTAGTTGCAATAATTGCAATAATTAATTTCAGTAATTTCAATAACGATATATGTAGATTATCATTTACATTTAATTTTTTGTTGAAATCGCAAACAATAATCTTTTGTCGTATTGACCTCTTAAGGACTCTTGACCTCTTACTCTACAAAATTCAATCAAAAATGTACTCAATTTTTTCGTTATCAATTTAAAACTATATTAATACGCTAATATATCATAATTAGAATTACAAAAAGGCTCTTTTCACTTAAACCAATACAGGAGGTCTAAGATAACTTGGGATAAAAGAAATTTTACATATGATTGGAAACTGGGAATCTATATATTCCTAAGGGATTATGTGAATACATAATAATAATAATCATTAAATTTTCTTTAACAGAACCTATGTGAATGATTAGAATTACAAGAGAATCAACGTCTCCAAAATTCCTTTATTACAGAAGAACCACGTACCACCGTGACTGTGTCTTCCCGAACAACCGTGCGACCAACGACCAGCAGAACCCGACACACATTCCTACCACCTCGAGTTCGAACCACAACAATCTCGACGACCACAACCACAACCACCTCTGTGCCACCACGAAGAGTGGCTAGCACCGCCGAATTACCCGCGACGGTTCGGGAAACCATAGCAAGGAAACCAAATATTGGTCTTCAGAGACCAGCACCGCCTCCGTCGCCACCTTTGAACGACGACACCAACGATCATCCTCAGGACAATGAAATTTCTGGCAGTGGAGTGGACAATGCTCAGGCTGGCATTGGAACTGGTGTTCCTGAACCTTCTGGACCTTTCAGGGTGGACAACGCCGACCAGTCGAGTAACACTCATCAAGCAAAATTAAATCTAGGCGCGGTGATCGCCTTGGGTGTCTTCGGTGGTTTCGTATTCCTTGCTGCTGTAATCACCACCGTTGTAATACTCATACGCAGGTAAAAGCAAATCACTCACCTAAATCCGCGAATCGCGTGTAGAATGATGGCATTATCGAGTTGTTGTCGGTTCTTTTGATTTCTGTGATTTGGTTGCACCAAAAGTAACGCCTGTTTTGTGATGTCAGATTATATTCATCTTTGTTTTTATTTGTTTGTTACGTTTTGCTCGTTTTCTAGCGCGTTGTTTATTCGTTTCTCATTCGTTGCTGGGAGCAATTTGAGGATTATTTTATTATGAGTAAGGATAATTAATTAAATTAATTAAATAATATTTTTCATATATTTCATAGGTAATTTCAATTCTATATTTTGAAACGAAATAATTTGCGTGTGTTTAAATGGAAATATGAATGTTTGATAGAGATTAACATTCAATTTCTAATCGTTGAATTTCAAAATTAGGAAAGAAATTTAAATATTTTTCATTGCATTAATTGGAAAATTAAATGGAAAAAAAAAGAACTTGATTTGAAACTTTTACTGATACTGATACTGAAAAAGTTTATTTCGTGGCAAAATACATTTGTTTTAATCTTTGGGATTTGTTTAATTTCGTTCAATTTCTAATATCTCTACTTTAAATTAAACTTCCTAAAATTAGAAATATCCTGATATTTTCACATACTATCAGTTATGGGAATTAAACAAATTTCGTATTACTTCAAATGAATAGAAATCTTAAGATATAAATGGTGGAAGCTAATAAAATTACTCTTATACATATACTACTTCCTTTTATCGTATTACTCTATTAGAAGGAGGAAATTTCTTACTAATTCTCTAATGGCTCGATGGCAACCTACTTATTTAAAAGACTGGTTTTCTCGTCCTTACCATTGACTGACTATCAATTACCGTAAATATTCAAATATACGTAGCGTAGATGCATGTTACATTGTTCCCATTTTGACTTTTAGATTCTTGTGTCATGAAACATGTTATATTGGTAATCATCTGATTCTCTTGTTATCTGCAATTTAAAAATTGTATTGCCTTCGACTTCTTTAACAGGCATTATTTCTTGGACAGACTATGCATAACTATAGCTTCTATATACATACAATACATTCGCTCTTTGACCCTACGTGTATATATTGTATCGCTTACTCTACATTTGTTTAAACTTTCTTTATTCTTTCATCTGTCTTCTTGCCTATTTTCTTCTTATCTAAACTCGCGTTTCGTAGCTCCCTCGAAATATTGTAATTTGTAATTCATTCCGGGTGTTGTAATTAGTGTAACAAAGAGTTGTTACGTAAACAGTCTTTGCAGAAGAAAACGTGTAAGAATCAATAACCTCCGAGCCCTCTTAATTTCGATTATATTTTTGTTTTTAATATTGTCGACTGGTAATATTATAAATGTTGTTTCTATGCAGCATGCTGTAAAACATTACATTTTAAGTGAAAAAATACAACGTTACTAGACCAAGATATCTTCTGGAAAATTTCCATCTATATCTAAAATACGCTTTTACGATGTGCATTGTGAATTATTTTGGATGCAGATTAAAAGTTTACAACGAACTACGCTCCAGGTTTTGGTTGATAAAAGAAATATTGTAGAATCTTTGTTATTCGAAAGATTGGAAATTTTTGAATTCATGGAAACGCAATATATTTGTTCTCTTAGTTTCATACATTTTAGAAACATAGGAATCGCAATTTCTTTTTGAATGCAGTTTTAATCCAAACGTTAGTTTTTATAGACATTGAAATCATTGAAATTTCGAATCTGCATAACATTATAATATAGAACATTATATTACCATTGAATTCGTGTAAAGTAATCTGGTTTTGAAAAAAAAAAGGAAAGAAAAAGAGCAAAAAATGCGTTATAAAAAAATTACGTACCTTATAGAATGATTTAACACGAATTCTTAACAGAAATTCAAATGAGAGGTTCTATTGCATCTTTTATCAAAACATGAATTATTTTGTTTGATTAAAAAATTGACATAAGACGTACATATGATTTTTGCGTTAGAAAATGTAGAACAAGATTTTTGTAAATTTTTGTTATAAGAGAATACAATTATAAGAAACGGCAAAATGATCGACCCTTTCGAAGGTGATTAACACTTTCTAAATTGAAAGTCCATGTTTGTTAATCAAACCATACATGTTCCTAATTATATTCATTACAATTCTTTAAAATTGATATTACTAACATGATCTATTCTTTTCAAAAAGCATAATAATTTAAAAAGTTCTCTGCATCTTTCATTACGTCGAAGATAATTTATTAATGAGATTGCGTACGATATTCTTTTTTTCTCAAGAGAACAAATTATTGTAGATTATTTTCCGTGACGAAAGGGTTAGAAATTTAAAATTAGACAAACTTGTCTACATGGGACATTCAAACTAATCCTTTCATTGCTGTTAATTACCTATTTACCTATACGATATACATATAAAAAAATTATAATTAACTATAACATCGAAAATTACAAATTTTAAAGTATAATATAACATTTACCTCAATATTTACATTGTATAATTTAAAAAGTTAACAAATCCATTTATACACTGCGTTTCATAATTATAAAACCATCCAAAAACTTTCAATTTTTATGTGTCATATTATAATTTTTATATTTCGTCATAATGTCATATTTCAATAAGCTTAATTGTTCGATTTTGAACTTTCGAATATAATTCTAATTTATTTGTATAAGAATTGAAGAGTTTAGAATGGTTTTATAGTTATGGGACGCAGTGTATATAGTGTCTAAAATACTCACTTTTCTTTAACAATATATTTGCCATGAAGATTCAATTATTACATACATTAACAGATGAAGATTTACATTTAAAAATTATCTCAGCAACGAAAGGGTTAATCCAAACAATCATAATAAAACAATCATTCAAGGGAAGAGAAAAAATATCAGCATTAACCCTTTGTGGTCGTATGTTTATTCTCAGCTACCAAAAAGAAAAAGAACCGTTCTAATTGTATAATAATATTAACTTTTCATATTGACAACATATTTCATTTCGAAGATACACCCTAATAGGATTCTGCAAATTAATACAATTAAATATTTTCTTATCTTGAATTATTTGACAAAGGATGCTCCAAAATGCTCCAAATGCAAAAAGAAAACTGAATGATATAATACATATATATATATATATATACAGTAAACTGCGAATTTTTATGCAAATGCATATTTTGCATATATTTTTTACATATATCAATATAATTAAAAAGAAATAAAATCAAGACAGATATTTGTTTCATCTATTAAGTGTTATAATGAGCACAGTATTTGGATTATTTTTTATATATTTTCGCACATTATTTCGCACATTCTATAAATTTTTACGCCCTCGAATTTGCAATTTAATTACCAGTATCTGTTCAATGAAAATTAATTCCAACTAGCACGGTGCCCATATCTCGGCTGAATAAGATCGCAAAGGGTTAAAAAAGAAATAGTAACGTCCGCAAAAAAAGAAATAATTTTAAAAAGTGGAAAAAATAAAAGAAAAAAAAAAGAAAAAAAAGGAAAAGATTGATCGGAGGAAACTAGGTAACGATCAAGAAATAACAATTAACACTGAGCCCATTTGCGTTGCAGTGGCTAGCGGCAGTGGCAGCGTCAGAGGAAGGCGTCGCAGGGGGCTTGGCGGGATTGGTGCGTTGAGGGGTGGCGGTAGTGGTGGCCTTGGAAGGGGTGACACCGGGATGCCCTCGCGTTGGTATACGCTACTGGCGCTGCCCTTCCCCGACCAGCACCTGGGGCGCCGCGACTTGACGGCTCGCCGCGGCACCGATCATCCTTATTCCTTCGGCCTCTCGGCGGCCCATCGCGCTGGATACCTTTCCAACCCTGTCCTTTAAGATTATCAAACAATTACTTCCTATATAGTCTATATATATACATATATAGTCCACCATTATCGCCTTCACCCTCCACGCAACCACCGCCCACCACTACATCAACCATCACCACGTACCACTACAACCGCCATGCGCCACCCTCGCGAGTGATTACTAGTCAAGGTAAACGAGCAACGTTTATAATGAGCACCCATATATAGCGATAGCTCGTTCACCACCGCTCACCACGATTACCACGTATTTTTAAAGCTTCTCCTCTTCTTCCGGACGCACACAGGTCAATGCAGCGTTCACGCACTTTCTTCCCCCCAAGTAGCTTCATCTATGTGTACTGTTCTCTTAGCACATCGTTTAAATAGGATTGGGCACTATCCTTTTCGTTAATGGAAGAGATTCGATTTAAGGGAAGAATATACGTATAGTGAGAAGTTTAGAGTTTGATGGGATGAAGTGTTCTATGAAAAAATTTGCTCAGTTTCTGAAAATTATTTGTCTCTGAATTAAGATAACTTGCCCATCGATTAATAATGGTTCGTGATTTAAATAAATAAAGGAAAAGTAATTGCTAGATAGCTTAATAAGACGAAGTAATCGCAAATAAACGAGTAATTAGCGGAAGAAATATAATAATATTTTGTTGACTGTTAAACATAACTCAATTCGCATGAAAAGTTGTTCTAAACTGATATTCGCACTGATTTTTTATTAACTCTTTAACGTTCAAATCTTGTTGTCGAGGGACGTTATACACCATCGCTCAAAAGTCATAAAACAGTTATTATATTAGCTCAAAATTGGAAAAAATTAAATATATAATAAAGACATCAAGAAATAGTATTTGTACAGTGAAGAAATTATACACTACTAATATACATAATGATTTTATTAAAACAGGCTTGTAATTGAAAATTCATGATCTATAACAAATACCAACATTTTATTAAAAATACGAGATGTCCTAACACTTTTGAACAAGGGCGTTCAAGAGATAGTTTCGATTCGATAATATCAATGTTTAAATCAAATAAACCGGCACGTGATCAACCTATTGACTCCATTCGTCAATTATACGGACTTGAGCAAACTGGATGTTTCTACTTGTTTGCTGGTTTATGTTATAGGTTTGCACAAACTAGATATTTCCACTATATGTCAATTTATGCAATATAGAAATATATATCTTTTGTTTCCTTTTTTGTTTTTAATTTAATTTTAAATAGAATTTGTCGTTACATTTAAGTTAGATTATATATTTTGTTAGTGTATTAATACCTAATTCTAAGGTTTTAACTTTTCAACTTGAAATGTCGCTGTAATTTCATATTTTATTTCCCACTATGTTCCCTCTGTTCAATACATGTGAATTGTTTCAACAATTTAGTACTAATGCACATATTCAACTGTTTTCAAACTTTCATTTAATTATTTGTATTTCGATATTTCATTGGTCGTAAAAATACTTCCTGTTGTTATATTTGTTATAACTCTTCTATTACTTCGGGTTAAAAACGTGGAGCATCATTAAATTGTCAGATAACTTTAATTAACTGATATTTATAGGCTTAAATAATAAGAAATAATAGCATGATATAATTATGACTGAATACGATAAAACTGAATGTATAAAATTCCAGCGACATTCAAAATTACCATACCCATTGAGACTGAATAACCTTTTTAAAATTGGACCAAATGATTTGGATTTTTTTTAGAAATTAGGAAGATTATTTTACTAGATCAAGTATAAAAAAATTTTTTGAAAAAACTACAACTGGTCGGAATCGCCAAGAAAGAAAGTAAACATTATATTTTCCGCAACTTCTTTGTCTGAGCTTGTAATGAAAATTGAAACGATACATTTTAGACATTTATATCAGTTACATACATGCTGAAAATTTCATCGAAATCGGTTAACGTTGCTATGAGCTGCAAACGTTTAAAGATGGTGAAAAATGGCCTGAAATTTACGTCTTTCGGTGCCTGTCGCTTGTTTTCGCGTCAACCAATTTTAATAAAATTTTCGGCATATATATACATGTATAACTGATAGAAATGTTCGAAATGTTGTTTAAAGTTTCATTACAATTCCAAGAAAAAATTTTGGGAAATGCGATCCTTACTTTTTTTCTTGACGATTCCAACCAATTGCAATTTTTTTAGAACTTTTTTTTATACGTCATCTAGTAAACCAATCCTCCTAACTTATCAAAAATATTCAAACCGTGCGGTCCTATTTTTAAGCAGTTATTCAGTTTTAAAGAGTGTTACAACAATTTTGGAAGTTACTGTAAATATAGAACTTTAAATTGACAACTAAACATATTTGTATAATCTCAACAAATTAAAATTTACTATCTCTGTATTCACAATTATATCTGTGAATATTAAAATTTATTTAATAGCATAGTTTGATAATGTTTCATAAAGTTTCTGGTTGTACAATAAGCTATGCTGAAGGAAAAATGCGATGATTACTAGAAAATGGCTCACTATATATAGTAAAATAATTTTAATAAAAATCACAAGAGATTTAAATTATAATAAACTCCTAATATATCTATATCTAACTATTTGGTGCTCCTTCCATCTTCAAATTGGTGATGGTATTGCTAATGATTTCACTACAAATTGCTTCAATTACACTTCGCTAAATTATGTTTCCCAAACAAACATACGTAATACAAAATGAAACAATCGATTTGGCTTCAGTTTCTCAACTTAAGTGTTATAATAAAAACCAGAAATATTTGAATAAGAATTTTCTATAAGGAACAATCTAAATATCTGAAAGCCAAATCGATAATACAACAAACCGCATATATATCTTGCTTACTGTATATATATGTTCCTAAGAAGAAAGAAGGAAGATCATAAATTATTAATTAGAAATACACTATGGGTCTAAAACGAATGAAATCAGCGAGATTCTAAATTCAAAATAAAAATAATGTTAATTCGTCCTTTCGCGGGGAGACGCGTCTCCGTTAGGCGCGTCAACGGGAGTCGTAAATTCCCGTTACGATCTACGAATCGACACCGCGAGCAGGGCAATCCCCTGATTTCAGTTACGATAATAGGGGTGGTTATATTGAAATAACTGTAGTCTCCAGTTATATATTTTTATTTATTTCGCACTTTTCACAACACTTGGAACGTATATAGAAATATGTTGAAATTGATACCGGTTAACGCGATGAATCCCGATATCGTGTGAAACTATTAGACTAGCTTGCCGAATGAGTGCAAGAACCGTCCGAAGTATGTTGACGCGAAGAATCGACTATCTCGTTGGCGTGAATTGAAGTTACTGCCTGGTGGCTAGAATTGTACTTGCTTGGAACGTATATAGAAATATGTTGACATTGATACCGGTTAACGCGATGAATCCCGATATCGTGTGAAACTATTAGACTAGCTTGCCGAATGAGTGCAAGAACCGTCCGAAGTATGTTGACGCCAAGAATCGACTGTCTCGTTGGCGTGAATTGAAGTTACTGCCTCGGTGGCTAGAATTGTACTTGACTGACTCATCTCATGCCATTTAGGGGGAAAGATCGGTTTGGGTGTGCCCTTACCGAACCAAGGACCCGAATTCGTTGTTCACACGATCCGCGATGCCCATTGGTTATAGCCGAAGTTAATAAACATAATGCGAGGAGAAAGTCTCCTGCATATTTGGCTCATGGGTGGCCTTGGTCTTGCGGGATACATCTGCTTTCCCCGTAATTAGCAAGAGAGTGCAATAAACCTAATGACTGTTCAAATGACCATCCATAAACCGAATAATATTTGTATGAATCGAAATTAAGTTGAAAAGATTCGGTTTATGGTGGTTCCTTAGGTTACTGCAGGTCAGTTTGACGAGAGATAGGCGTCGGCGGTCAGACCGAAAGGTACGTCGCACTGACCGTCTAGCCCGCCGTAACAAATAACAAAATTACATCGAAGCATTTATTTTCGAAAAAATGTATATGTGTTACTTTCCAAGTACATATATATTTGCTTCATTCCCAGCTATACAGGAATAAATAATCGACAAGAGACTATTTTACGTATAAAAATGTAAAATAGAAATTTTTCGTTTGAAGCTTCCTTTTGAAGAAAATAAAGTTTGATCCTATTCGGTCAAGAAATCGCATATTCAACAAACTTTCAAATTTTATTTTCTTGAAAATTAAACTCTAAGCGAATAAATCTTATTCTATATTTTCGGGTCGAAAAAATTTAATTTATTTTCGTATGTAGAATAACATCCTGTCAATTCCTTACTCCTACCCAGTCGAAAATCAATCAAATACATGAATACCTATGTGATAAGTTTCCAAACACGATTTTCTATAAAATGAAATCTTCGACGCAATTTTATCTTTTTATTTTCGTGTTATTTTGAACTAGAGAATCTCTCCTGACTTCATTTATGCTATAAATTTAGATCCAAGGTGTATAAATTAAACACAACAATAATATTGTATTGTTTTCAAGTTAGAAAAATAAAACAGTAATATAAAATATTACTTGGCCCCTCTTGCACAATACAACTAATGTTATTAGTGAAATTTTACATATTACAAATTATAAGTTACCTTCTATACATTAGTTTTCTAGAAAACTACTTCTGTACATCAATTTAACAAATTACCATTCAATAGTCTTATTCGACTAATGTTCTATATAAAATAGAAAAATTGTACAACTTATCATTTTGTCAACCTACAGATATTACCAGTAAATCATTATGCATAAAGGTCTCGAAGTTGAAATAATAATAAATATTTGTTAAACTATTCACACAGAAATCGCGGTAGAAGCAGCAAGCATTACCGACACCGTGCATCTCCAGATTGCAATACCGTGGCCAGCTTTGGAAGCAGTTCCTCTGAGAGTCGAGGAGGACTGAATCGATATTACCATCAAGCTTGGGAAAATCTGCATGAGACGGCCGGTCATAAGACCAATCATCCTCCTCTTCGTCGCAAGGAGACCCTGGATGAACCAGGATACCGAGAAAATTACCGTGGCAACAACACCGAGAGAGATGGTTCAGAATTAGTTGTGAGCGATGTAGCCACGTACCCGTCTAACAAGCACGCCAGCATTTCTGACAAGAAACGCCATCATCATCATCATCATCATCATCATCATCACCACGGTAACTCTACGCCCGAGTGGAGGCAGTCTCAGTCTCATCACAGATACTAAACATAAAATCGGTTACCTAGAACCGCTTATTTTTTTGAGATTTTCGGTGAATCGATTATTGTGACGAGTCGCGATTAGATCACGAGCAAGTTGTATTTTTTATGCTGTATGCATATTTTATAAATGGTGACGCACTGGAAGATGGTGACTTTATGTTAGGAAATACGTACAAAATGTAAGGTAAATTTCTTTCAATATAGAGTTTTAATTTCAGCAAATGTATTTTTGATTATTTGTTGAATGTGAAAGATATAATTAATTGAATGTTTATTTGGTAATATTTGGATTTAAAAATATTTGTACAGACAAATTTGTTTACATAAGTGAAATACTTCTTGTGTATGTGTATTTTTATATATAAGAACATCTCTTTTTTATTTCTTCAATACAGTAGTATGTGAATTTTATATATTGATCTGATTCTTTAAGAAAAAAATTGATGAATTCATACATTGCTTTAATTTCAATTTTAATTTCTAAATAACTTTATTTTTTATAGAAAAGCACATCTATCTCAAAATCTTTTGAGGTGGATCGTTGACATTTTCTATAATATTCTAGATCTAAATTACACATATACATTTTGAAACATGTATAAAATCTTGTGTTTAAAATTCAACTAACTGTTTCTAGTAATTCAGCTAATTCTAAGTTAGAATATCAAAAATGTATATTGTTTTCCATTTACAATTCAAAGTTTACTTAGAAGAATGTATATTTAACATGAATTATAAATCTTTGTCCCAAATTTTTTCAAGAAATATGTATATGTATGTCTAATATTCTTAGAACAATATTTTGTAGTCATTTGACGAAGAAATTAGTAAAATAAAATATTACCAAATGCATATATATCATAACAAACGTTTGACAAATATTTAAAATCATTTTTTTTAGAAATAAAGTTTCATGTGGATAAATTTTCTTATATTTCATCTTCTTTTTAGCATTAAATCACCATCCATCCATGTATTCTGCTATATCATTTATGAAATAATTTGTAACTCCATTTAAAATGGAAACTTAAAACAACATGGTGAACAATTCAAACGTTGCGTAGGAGAATTTTTAAGCGTGATTCATAGATAGAAAAACTAATTCATCCTACATTTATTGTTCTGTTATACAGTAAATTATTTACTACTACCTTGTTACGTAATGTAAATACCGTATACTGCAGTAGCGTAAGTCAAAGACGAAAGTTGTGAATGTAGGAGGATCACGAGTTGATCGAAGGATATGCCAAAAAAATGAGAAAGTAATATATGTATATGTATAATTACTGATCAAACGAATTCTAATAATTTTTAAACGAATTCGATACAAACTATTATAAGAATGTTCGATTATAATAGGATTGACAATATTTTATGAAAATCATACGCATACTCGGTTGATCAATATCTGTAATGGGCACCTTGGCCTCGCCTTAAAGGAATCGAACAAACTCATAACGAAACGATATTCGAAGATGGTACCGTTAAGGAAAGGCCGACGCTATACATATCAGAATCAAAATTCATTTAGTTATGGTGCTCATTTTAAGACACTTTGCACTTATTCAAATTCATGTCGGATCTGTTTTTGCAGATTTTAAAACACCTTAATAAATTATTTGTGTTTAGTATTATTTTAACCAGTTGAACATCTTTTCTCATGCTTGTCAAGAATAAAACATATATAATTAATAGATATGTATTTATTCATTGACTGACGTAAGATATTCGTAGTAAGTTTGTACATGTATTTATTTAATACTTCAGTAATCTACAAAAAATTGTAATAGTGCCATTATGGGCAAACTTGTTTAATTGTATCTATACATGCATTCTAGTTGTTTAAACATAAACACAGAATGGTGAACACTCGTGTATCTTCAGTAACTTGTTATGTACGTACATAGTTAGTTTTAGTCTTAGTTATGCACGAATTGTTTCAACTAAAAATATTTATGTATCATAATTGTTTCACAGAAGTTCATAAAGGAAAATACAAATTGTTCAAAAAGTTAATAAGATAAATTTAATTCTTTTAATACATCATTTTTGTTTAAAAAAATAAAAAACTACTTATCATAAAGTAGTTAAATGTAGCACACACAGCGTTAAAAATATCATATTTAATTATGCAGCCATTCATCTATTAAATGTCCAACCTCAACTCTGGTAGCTTTCAACTGAAGTGGATCATTTTTGGAAGGAGGATACATGTTGGCACAATGAGCAGTACCTATGGTCATAATAATAAATAAATTTTTTGTATTACACGAAAAATGAAAAATTTCAATTAATATGTACACACCATCAATATAAATGACAGGTATTTCCGGATTTGCTGATTTTGTAATTCCCAAAACATGCCAAGGATCAATTGATCCATGTACAAATACTACATTTGTAGTCTTTAAATCTAATCCTCCATACAGAATATTTGTTCTATTCACTGCCGAATTCAGCAAATGAATATTGTACCTGTTAGAATACGGAAATGTTATAATTTTATAGCTAATGATTTATCATAATTGAGAAATGTATTTATCGTAATTTTAAATAAACCTTGGGCCAAATATATCAATGCATTGTTGCACAAAGAAATCTACTGGGAAAGTTTCACTAAATAATTTTGGGCGTGCTGTCGAAGTTTGAAAGAATCCAAATTCTGTACACGTTTGGTACGTCCATTGACGTCCTACAAGAAATATATTTTAAAATACAAGAAATAAAAATTAAAACAGCAATAGTATAAGTAAAAAAATACATTATCCCCTTCTGCTTCTTCGCTAGCCCATGTTATGTTCCGAAGTTTATGAATCATTTTATTATACATATAATCCAAACACTTTTTTTCTGATGCTTGTAATATTTTAGTGCTCAAAATTGCAAGTCTGTCAATAGCAATACCCAATGTTTCGTTCGTTAATATGTCGCAGGCACTATCGATAGTTAAATTAGCCATTGCGGAATTATTACGATTGTCTTTATTGTACTGTACAATACCAGCAAAGATGCTTGCTATTGTTTCATACAAATTCGAAATATCATTACGTTTGGTATGTTCGTTGATTGAATCACATAAACTATAAGTAAAAATAATTTTTCAATAATGATATATTTGATTTGTAAATGAAGAATTTTACTTTTACTTGCATAAATTTTTTAGCTATTCCTTGTTGACCGATAGGACGATGTAACATTATATGAAATTGTTTGTTTGCTTCTAGTATTGCATTTACACATGCTTCAGAATATTCTTTGAGGGCATTTTCAACAACAACAAAGTATTCTATAAAGTATAATTATTAATATAAAACACTTCTGTTTTAAATAAAATATTTTTTATATTTAAGTGTATCTTATATTTACCCTGAAAATCAATTTCTGCTAATAAAGGACCACTAGCAGAAACAGCCCCGTGTACTAAATGAGGATATTTATTACGCAACCAAGCAGCTAATGATCCAGCATATGATCCTCCAAATGCAATCCATTTAGTACCAGCTGGTAACTTGTAATTAATATTCATGAATTCTATAAAGTAAGCCAAATCTGCAAGTGCCTGTTGCGATGAAAGATACATTAAATTTTTCACGCCGAGATCCCTGCAGATAACAAAAACGTAACATTATAACTTAAAATGTATCAATTATATATTTTATAAACAATGTTACATACGAAGTAGGATGACTTTGTCCATAAAAGCGGTGTTCCACTTGAAAACATAGCGCCCCAAATTGCTTAGCATATTCGATCCATTGACCTTCTGCCATCCATTTAGCATTTGCTGCAGCTTCACCACTTATCATCAAAAATACTGGACCACCTTTCTTATAGTGCTCTCCAACCTAACCCCAACCTAACGTTTACGAAATATCTCTGAAAAAATAATAAAAAGATTTATATTATAAAATAAAAATTAAGAAATATTTAATATATTCTTATTACCTGTTGCCAAACACGCGCATCAGTTGGATCAAAGTGATATAGAAACTGTGTAAACCATTCAGCACTTGGAAGTTCATGATCTTCAGATAAAATTGGAGCACCTAGATTACCATATTTGCTTCGACCCCTCATAAAAGTCTCCCATGATATACTATTATTTATAAAATTAACGAAGAATAATAATAGTAGTAAACGGTTCATAGTATCCTAGGTTTGGATAAACTATAAAATATGCATTCTGAAAAAATAAAAACTAAATTTATTATTTATATTACACATAAAAAATTAATATATTACGAATATTATTTTATCAATTTTATTCTCTAATAAATTAAAACATAACGATAACATAGTTAATACTACCTTTTTAAAATACAAGTTGTCTTACATTTATTATTTACAGAAATGATATTTTTAAAATTAGTTCTTATAATATAGGCACTAATATTATTCTTGTACAAATTTACACGTGTTTTTTATATATGAGTACTACAATTTATTAACTTGAAACCATGCTTGGAACAAAATTCCAATCTTTCCAACATGATAAAACTAAAAGAATATAAATATAAAAAGCAGAGGAATGTACTTACAAATTTTATAGTAATGATAAGTTGTTCTTTCCTGTTTAGAGCTTCTTTTTCTTTATAGTACTTATTGAATAATTTACTTAGTTCGTTTTAATATATACAATATTTAGAGAAAACATTATAATTTGTAACCTTGATGTGATGAACAATTTTGCTGCTTTGCAAAGGCACTATATGTGTATTGTTAACTTGACTTGTAGCAGCTTGTAGTACGTGCAGTCTAATATATATGTCGGAGATGAAAGGACACCGGGTTTCCGTTGGAGTTGCTTGGAAAACCTCAATACCGTAACATTTAAGAAATAACCCAACACAGTCATTCGAAATTTGTGACAATGAGCCTTTGGGCTCGAGGCGACCATCGGTCGCCGAAGCGTGGCCACGGTCGCGGGATGAACGTTCCGCTTAACAGAGATATGAAGTTACATAGCTTTCCTTTAAAGAATTGGCAGTACCGACACTTGACAATAAAACATTGTAACAGTTCCGCGGCTCGTCACACAGAGACCGCATTCTTTGAGTAAGATGATCGCCAGATGCCGATGCATCATTCACAGTTTATGCTCAGATAGTCTGAGGAGCCGCTACAAATCTTAGGACTTAGTCCTTCCGATTGACAAACAGTCTTTGTTCTATCCGCCCGTAAATCTGTCACCTATTGCGGAAAGATATGGGAGATCAGATTTCCTCACGTGCGACGCTTCCCGCCAGGAACTCTCTCTTAAAGGCGGTTAGCATCTTTTGCTAACCGCCGATATAGAAATTAACCAATTAACAGCAACGCCCATTTCCCTCACCCTCCGTGTGGAGGCTTTCTTTGACGAATCCGATGATCTCGTGCCCTTAGGCACATCCCATCATAGTCTTCCTCTGCAGCGTCGTCGTGACGGAAAGTCATTCCCTTTCTGGCAGTCTCATTAGCTATACGCCTAGTGTGCTTGTACGATCGGTGAATAATCTACGAGTCGAATCCGACTTAGACTTCGAAGCAAAGTATATTCGTTATCCCGTGGACCGTGGATTCGCTTTATCGAACCTAGGGCCATTGTCATTAGCGTCCAGCTACCGCGTCCGATTGTCAATCTTGTATCAGCCATACTTGTGTAATAAATATCGGTGCGACAACCATGAACAACATTGGTGAAGATTCATTAAACGCCCCTAACGCAAACCCGACATCAGAAGTGGGATCACCACCGTCTACAATTAAGGAGCAGCTTCTGGCCATCGCGAGTGAATTGAAAGAGCAAGAGGCGGGTGCGGAACCTAAGGGAGTATCACCACCGCCTACAATTATGGGGGAGCTTCGGGACATCAAGTGCCAATTGAGAGAGCAAAGGGTGAGTGCGGATCCTAAGGAAATATCATTGCCGCATTTCAATCCCGAAGTCGAGGGCGCCGATCCGCTCGCGTGGTGCTCACTTGTTAGTCAGTTCATGGACGAAAGGCCCATCCGTAGCGACGAGCTATTTTTCATTCTAAGCCGTACAATGGGCGGTAGTGCCGCACCATGGTTCGCGCGGTTACCGTTCGGTAAGGGCTTCACCTGGACCAAATTTAAGGAATTTTTCTTTATGCGCTATGGTGGTAAAGAGACGGCAACCTCAGCGCTAATAAAGATGGTGGCCGAACCTCAGCAGGAGGACGAATCCATAGGAGCCTATGGTGTTCGTCTCCGTTCCCTCCTCGGGGCAAGGTGGGGTCATCTGAACGTGGACGAGACGATCAACGCCGCCGTTCTTCATCACCTGAGTCTGCGCGACGAACGTATCGAGAAATTAGCGCTTACAAGTGACATCAAGACTCTGGACCAATTTTGGACGGAAATGAATGCTTTCCACTACGCGAAGAAGAGGCTGGCGCCTTCGTCAGGAAATCCATCAACGGGCCGCGAAGTTAAACGGCAGAAGCTACCTGACCCCCGGATCAAGTGTCGTCACTGTGGTATTCCCGGGCATAAGATAGCGGAGTGTCGTACGAGAATGAGAACCGAGAGACAGGAGAAAAGCCGACCGGCTGGATCGTCCAAGGTGTCGTGCTTCAAGTGTCGCGGAGAGGGCCACATCGCACCCAACTGCCCGCTGCAGCAGAAAACAAATCGCAACCCCGATAACGAACGTCGAGTCAACTCCTGCGTGGTGGAGTCTTCAACTGGTAAATTAAGCCATCTGGGTGAGTCGTTCTCGTTTTATTTCGATTCTGGAGCCGAATGTTCGCTAATCAAAGAGTCCGTAGCCTCGAAATTTTCCGGCAAAAGAACGACCGAAGTAGTAGTAATGCGAGGGATAGGAAATCACCGTATTAATTGCACGTCTCAAATTGCATCCATAGTACGTATTAATGGTTTTGCGTTGGAAATAATTTTTCACATCCTTGCCGACGGCTACCTAAATTACGACATCATGATAGGCCGCGAAATTTTGAGCCAAGGTTTTAACGTAAATATTACCCAAGATAGCCTCAGTATTTGCAGGGCAAAAGCTGCCAATGTTTACAATATGACCGCCGAAAAGTAAAATCGATATTAATGGGGTCGACACCGAGGTGCTCGGTAAAGATAAAGACCGATTGATCTCCATCCTCGGAGAATTTAAAAGTTCGTTTATTACGGGTTTCCCGCGTGCACGTGTAAATACGGGACAGTTAGGGATACGTTTGATTGATCCTAATATCACCGTACAAAGAAGCCCCCACAGGCTTAGCGAGGCAGAGCGAAGCATAGTGCGCGAACGAATAAGCGAATTAATTAAGGCAGAATGTAATTTTCACAGGTAATGAAACCATTGTACGCACTTACCTCCGGTATTAAAAACCTAACTTGGACAGATAGACACGAAACCATAAGGCAAAAAATAATTTCCATCCTGACCAACGAGCCGGTGTTGATTATATTTGACCCGAATTACCCGATAGAATTACATACTGACGCTAGTTCGGACGGATACGGCGCTATTTTAATGCACAAAATCGACGGCAGAAACCGAGTAATAGAATATTACAGTAAGAGAACGAGCCCCGCGGAATCCAGATATCATTCATATGAACTAGAGACCCTGGCAGTCGTAAACGCCGTTAAACAGTTTCGCCACTATTTACACGGACGGGAATTTCTCGTTGTCACTGATTGTAACTCGTTAAAAGCAGCTCGTAATAAAGTAAGTCTAAGTGACAGGGTTCATAGGTGGTGGGCTTACTTGCAAACTTTCACTTTCGACATTATGTATCGAGAAGGCAAACGAATGGCCCACGTAGATTTCTTCTCGCGTAATCTTGTAGACACCGACCGCGCCCCCACCAACAAGATCGAAGAAAAGAAAATTAATCTGGCCGAAATCTCGGAAGATTGGCTACTAGCGGAACAACGTCGCGACCCTCAAATTTCTGAAATCGTCAACAAACTGCGAAACGACGAGCTCGCGGAAGACATTGCGAGTACGTATGAGTTACGATCCGGTACCCTTTACCGTAAAATACAAAGGAGAGGCAAGACCCTCTGCCTGCCCATCGTACCAAGAGGGTTTAGGTGGTCCGTCATTAACCACATACACCAGTCAATTATGCACTTAGGTTGGGATAAAACGCTCGAGAAACTGTACGAGTATTACTGGTTCGAAGGGATGGCGAAATATGTTCGCAAATTCGTAGAGAACTGTCATGCTTGTCAGATTTCTAAGGCGAATTCAGGCAAAGTGCAAGTTGAATTACATCCCATACCTAAGACCAGCATACCTTGGCATACCATTCACGTAGACATAACGGGAAAGCTGAGCGGCAAGAACGACTCGAAAGAATACGTCATTGTCCTGATCGATGCCTTTACCAAATTTGTATACTTACACCACACTCGTAAAATAGACTCACTTAGCACCGTTAAGGCAC
Organism: Bombus pascuorum; assembly: GCF_905332965.1. Classification (NCBI taxonomy): domain Eukaryota; kingdom Metazoa; phylum Arthropoda; class Insecta; order Hymenoptera; family Apidae; genus Bombus; species Bombus pascuorum. The sequence continues at coordinate 331,162 of NW_026869752.1, read as the reverse complement.
TTAAGTCCGCCATATTTCTATTCGGCAGCCCCTCTCGGATAATAGCAGATCAAGGGCGATGTTTTACCGGCAAAGAATTTCAAGATTTTTGTAAGGATAGACAAATTAAACTCCACCTAATAGCAACCGGTGCTAGTAGAGCGAATGGACAAGTAGAGCGTACTATGGGTACATTAAAGAATATGTTTACAACAGTAGAAACGACTGGGCGATCATGGCAAGACGCGATCGGCGAAATACAGTTAGCTTTAAATTGCACCACTCATCGTGTGACTAAATCGAGTCCGCTAGAATTATTAATTGGTAAAACAGCGAGACCCTACGGGTTACTACTATCTGAAAATACCGAAGAAAAGGAAATAGATATCTGCAACGTAAGACAACAGGCCATACGAAATATGGAAGATAGCGCTAAGTATGATAAGGAAAGATTCGATAAAGCGAAAGCCAAAGTAGTTAAATTCAATCTCGGTGACTTTGTATTAAAGAAAAACGAGGAAAGGAACCAAACGAAACTAGATCCGAAATTTAGCGGTCCATTTGTGATAGCGGAAATTCTGGAAGGAGATAGGTACATTTTAAAAACACTAGACGGCAAACGGTCATATAAATACAGCCATGATAGGTTAAAGAAAATGCCAGATAGTCGCGTTCCTATTGAGTTGGACGTCTGCGGTGATGACGAGAACAGTGACCATGACGATGCGAGTACCTCGGTTCCAGAGGATCATGCTGACCACAGCACTTAGCAGAAAGAGTTTGCATATGCCAGTGTGGCGATATGGCAAAGGACAATGTCTTCATACATGTCCAGTGCGGTAATCAGGTGTCGGATCGAACATAGTGGCTCACATACGCCTTACGGGGGGCATACGGCCCAAACAAAGTAAGTGCGGGATCAACACACCGTTACCGAATTCGATTCAAGTATCATGGAAGTAACATCTAACGTAGTGTGGCGATATGGCAAAGGACAATGTCTTCATACATGTCCAGTGCGGTAATCAGGTGTCGGATCGATCATAGTGGCACACACACGCTTACGGGGGGCATACGGCCCAAACGAAGTAAGTGTGGGATCAACACACCGTTACCGAATTCAATTCAAGTATCGTTAACACTACGGAGATAACATCTAACATAGTGTTTGAACAAAAGCTCAGTGTGGTATCATGATCCAGAGAACTGAGGGTCGTCCAGGTGCGAGATCGAGAATGGTCCATCATGTCATTACGCCCAGACTGATGATTCACAAAATGCGACTAGCACTTCGAATATCAATCGTAACGTTACGGGTTTCCACTCTCTTTTAACTCTTTCGTTATCAAACGTCCGACCAGAATTTTTGCTGTCAAACTGGACCCTTGACCTATTCTGACACTTAACTAAATTGTAAATAACGACAGTTATATTGAGTCTAACATTGGGAAAATCCAATATTCTAGATACACCCGAGGACGTGTGATAGTCAGGATGGCCGTGTCGGAGATGAAAGGACACCGGGTTTCCGTTGGAGTTGCTTGGAAAACCTCAATACCGTAACATTTAAGAAATAACCCAACACAGTCATTCGAAATTTGTGACAATGAGCCTTTGGGCTCGAGGCGACCATCGGTCGCCGAAGCGTGGCCACGGTCGCGGGATGAACGTTCCGCTTAACAGAGATATGAAGTTACATAGCTTTCCTTTAAAGAATTGGCAGTACCGACACTTGACAATAAAACATTGTAACAGTTCCGCGGCTCGTCACACAGAGACCGCATTCTTTGAGTAAGATGATCGCCAGATGCCGATGCATCATTCACAGTTTATGCTCAGATAGTCTGAGGAGCCGCTACAAATCTTAGGACTTAGTCCTTCCGATTGACAAACAGTCTTTGTTCTATCCGCCCGTAAATCTGTCACCTATTGCGGAAAGATATGGGAGATCAGATTTCTTCACGTGCGACGCTTCCCGCCAGGAACTCTCTCTCAAAGGCGGTTAGCATCTTTTGCTAACCGCCGATATAGAAATTAACCAATTAACAGCAACGCCCATTTCCCTCACCCTCCGTGTGGAGGCTTTCTTTGACGAATCCGATGATCTCGTGCCCTTAGGCACATCCCATCATAGTCTTCCTCTGCAGCGTCGTCGTGACGGAAAGTCATTCCCTTTCTGGCAGTCTCATTAGCTATACGCCTAGTGTGCTTGTACGATCGGTGAATAATCTACGAGTCGAATCCGACTTAGTCTTCAAAGCAAAGTATATTCGTTATCCCGTGGACCGTGGATTCGCTTTATCGAACCTAGGGCCATTGTCATTAGCGTCCAGCTACCGCGTCCGATTGTCAATCTTGTATCAGCCATACTTGTGTAATAAATATCGGTGCGACAACCATGAACAACATTGGTGAAGATTCATTAAACGCCCCTAACGCAAACCCGACATATATATATATATATTATATGTATAGCTGATATAGTATGTGCATTTTTTGTATAGCGCCCCCTATAAAACGGTTTATTACAATAAATATATATATATGTATATCATATACACGAGTATAAGTTAGCAAATAAAAGCGCATAAATCATTTTACGAAAATAGTTCGTGAAAAAAAGACAGATACAAAAGTTCCAGATAACATTACCAAAAATGGCTCTAAATATATGAAAACATTTTAGATTTTAAATAAATGATACATGTAGTTAAAATATTATCAATGTAAACTGTGTAGTGTTAATTGTTAACGTAACTCGTAAGTACACTTATTTGTCTTGTATTACTTTTTGTTGTACTGGATATTAATTAGATTAAATATGTTATAATGAATAAAATCCAATTTTTTTTTTCATTTGAAAAGAGTTACATTAAGAATCTTCTTCTATTATTGATTATACATACACATAATTACTTCTTAAAAGATAATTATCATACAATCTACTAAAACTATATTTTTAATGTTTTATACATTTTTCTACGCATTATACTATTTATCTTATGATATTATAATATTTTGTTTTTTATATATTTAATAGTTCCGTTTATATATATTTAAGTATATATTTGTGCATGTTGCAATCTTTTACAAAGTAGAAGATTGAATTCACATATATATTTAATAAAATTTTATTATTGCTATAACATTTAAAAATGCTTGACAAAATCGAAAAAATGTTTTATTTATATTAAAAATTAAATTCAAAGTAAATGTTAATTGAGAGAATATTCTGAGGGTAATAATATAATAAAAGATTGTCTCAATATCTGATAAAAAATACAAAAATCCACATAGCCAACTTCAAATAAAAATGTTCGTAATTATTTGTGTGCTATAGTTCTACTTTCTTATATATAATCAACTATTTGATGGATATAATTCGGTTAAAAAAAATAAAAATAAAACGTTTGTACAAAAACAATACACACACACACACACACATATATATATATATGAGGATATATTTTTTACATTCAATATGCATGTATACATATGTACGTAAACATATAAACAAAATCTTTTTTTGTAAAGTAAGAATCGAAATATGAATGCTTAACATTATAAATTGCATGTAACTATTATAGATTATATACATATCACATATAAGCATTTTATCTAACTGAAATAAATCTTCGAGCGATGACATTATCAAAGGTATTTAATCGGAAAATTCTCGTCAATCCTTACTATACAGGTGGACACTAGAAGCTATCTATATTTGCGAAAAACGTTCTAAATTAAGTAATAAAAAGACTTGTAGCCGTCTAATGAATATCGCCTGTACGTATGAAGAAACAATGGTGCTATGTGTCGTGTAAAGCTTGACAGTTAAACATAAGAAGTAAGAATAAAGACATCCATATATATGCGTCAGGAAGATGATACAGTTACACTGTACATGCGAATGTGTGTGTTCAAGCGTCAGGGCGTGTCCAGGCCTGAGTTGAGGCAAAGGATGATTGGCAGTCGTTTAGAAGCATATGGAAGAGTCGGTTGACAAGAAGCGTGCGTGCGAGTGGATTTACGAGGTCTTCGGAGTATAATATATGTGTATAACTGTTGTGTGTGAAATAAAGTGAATTATTTGAATTTCCGAATCCCTCCTATATCTTTACAATATGTAAGTAATAATAATTTATCATGAAGTAAACGAATTCAGAAAATATTGATTTAGTACTGCCGACAAAGGTTTTAAGTGCATTATATGTGTATGTGACCTCTTTCGTGGTTTAATTCCTTAAAGACGAGCGTGAAACGAAACATTTGATTAAATTGTTCATCTTTTCATTTTCTACTTTGCAATTATATTATCATAATATTTCACTTTGCTCATTTTATTATATTGTTATTTTTTTGGTATACGCTGTTCGTAATAATAAATTAATACATCGAGTAAATGTTGTTTATGAAGATATATAGACTATAGAAATAAAAAAGTTTCTTCAATTATAATATATGATTTTCTCACCTTGTACTTCACTTATATATTTCATTCTTTTATGTATGCTTTATTATATACATAATTATTTTATGGAAATTTTTAATATTATATATTTATATCGCTTTAGCAATAATTTAAACGAATTTGTTTATTGCAGATTATTGCATCAATTGAAGCAAGATGAAGTTTGCAGAACATCTGTCTGCTCACATTACGCCTGAATGGCTTAAGCAATACATAAGCTATGAGGTAAAATAAAATAGCCTTGGAAATTAAAATATTTATATTTTAATTGTCTTTGTTAAAAATTTATTTCTATGCTAATGGAGATACACAGGGTGTTTCCGAATAAGTAGGAAATATTTTAGGAGTAGCTTCTGCATATATAAACAATAGAAAGACTTTATATAAATATATCTTACTTGAGTTTGTTTTCGAGTTATAGTGGATTTAATTTTTATTCTTTTATTTTGTATACTACATTATATACTGCTTTTCATAAAAGGTATTTGAGATGGTATTTTTATATTCCAATGCAAGCTTGCAGATATCTTACCAATGACTGTCTTACCATGTTTAAATATCCAGATGTAGTCTGTATTTGCTGGAAACTTGAGAAACACAATACTTGTCTACGGAAAGAAATATGAATTGCAAAAGAAAAACCGTTATAATTTGAAAAGAAAGTCAAATAGGACATATCCTCATATGAACTTTTTATGGTTTAGGTATACAGAAGCCACTCCCAAAATATTTCCTACTTATTCTGAGACACTCTGTACAATGAAAGATCAGAGCACTATTAATTAAAATGACCTCTTTGGGTTAATAGGAAATGAAGGCAATGCTCTATACTGCTGTAGAAGAAGCACCGTCAGCTGAAAGTGTTGTTCGTGATATTTCGATCGCACCGATAGAAAGTTCTGATCAAATGCAAATTTTGCGTATGATGGGTGAAGAAGAAAATGGTGTACTCAATAGAGGTAAACGTAAAGTTGGTGGTAAACGACAAGCTACTAGTAAAGAAGACAAACGGGCATTGCTGAAAGAAGAAATAGTTGATATAGATATATCAAATGCCAGTTAAAAATAGTTCAATTGTTTTATTATCAGAACCTACGCAAAGCAATATTATTCCAAATTTAATGTAATTTTTATATAGGCAATAGTTTGCCAGAAAAAGTGCAGGTCGTACTTTATGAACAATTAATATTTCCTTTGTGCATCAAAATTGAAGATTGTGAGGCTGAACTGAACAAGTGCCTTGTATATATCCTGTTTATTAAATTATGAATTTAATAACTTAGTGTAAAGATATAGAAGGGATTCGGAAATTCAAATAGTTCACTTTGTTCAACACACAACAGTTATACACATATGTTATACTCTGAAGACCTCGTAAACCTACTCGCACGCTCGCTTGTTGTCAACCGACTCTTCCAGATGCTTCTTAACGACGGCTACAAGAGCTGCTTCAGGAGCTGCGGATTTTAATGCTAAAGTCTGGGATGCAATTAAAGGAGAAGAAATTCATTCGTTTCAACACAAGCATATTGTAAAGTCTGTCAACTTCAGCATTGATTCTAATTATTTGTGCACAAGTTCTAATGAGAAACTTGTGCGAATTTATGATCTTAACAAACCAGGTGCAGCACCACAGGTAGATATTATCGTGTATCTATAATTATATTTTATAAAGATATAATATTTAGTACTGTTTTATTTAATCATTAACATCAACAGGTATTCTCGGGTCATAAAAATGGCATCAGGCATGTTACGTTTTTCAATAATGATACTGCATTAATTACCTGTGGCGATGACAAAACATTGAGAGTTTGGGACAGAAAGAGTGGTCAAGAAGTAAGAAGGTTAGATTTTCCAGCAATTCCAAATTCTATGGAAGTGTCAAGAGATGGGAACATTATTACCACAACTCACTCCAACATAGTCACTTTTTGGAATAGCAGAGAGTATGTCCATTTCTTTCTGTTTTACCATAACGCGTACAGCATATCTTAAAATATAAAATAAATGAAGTCAGCAAAACAAGTTCAAGGTCAGTGTGTAATGTACCTGCTTGTACACCTGTTGGTACAGACACATTAATATCCTGAACATGGATTTTCTACAGAACCTCCAAGTTAACCTTGTCCCACTAGGAAGTACTTTACAGTGTATATTTTACATTTTAATAGATTGTATATCTTTTATTCATGTTTGCTCTCCAAAATACTAGAAAAAGCAATATACGCCCGACTAAAACCAATAATAGAGAAGGAAAAATTAATACCAGACCATCAATTTGGATTCAGAAATAAACACTCCACCATAGAACAAATGCACAGGCTTGTCAACGAAATAATACACACAATAGAAAACAAACAATATTGTACAGCCCTATTCATGGACATAGAGAAAGCATTCGACAAAATAAACCACGAAAGCCTAATTCAAACAATCAAGAAACAATTCCCGGAAAAAATATACCAAATAATAAAATCATACATATGCAACAGAACCTTCACAGTAAAAATCAAGGACGCACACTCCGAAGCCAAAGACATCAAAGCAGGTGTTCCACAAGGAAGCGTCCTAGGACCCATACTATACACACTATACACGGCCAACATTCCAGCAACTACCAATAGCAAAATACTGACATTCGCGGACGACACAGCCGTGCTAGTCAGGCACACTAACCCTGTAACAGCAGCCACAATACTACAAGAGCACATCACAAAAATAGAAAAGTGGCTACAGGACAAACAAATCAAAGCTAACCCTAACAAATGCAACCACATTACATTCACATTGAGAAAACAGGTAACACCAGACATCTTCCTGAACGGTACGCAAATAACACAAACAAGGCAAGTCAAATACCTTGGACTTCACATGGATACACACTTCACATGGGGAGCACGAGGCGGGTATGGGTTCTCAGTGCGTAGCATCATGCCCTGAGAAACCCCGATGTATCTGATGTTCACCTATAGTCGGGTGGCAGTTGGTCGGCGCTGTGGCGCCCGTCAGATCGCTGATCCGGTGTGGAGAACTTCGGAGAAGTTGGTGGGCCCATATCTGTCAAGACCACTCACCTCACCTTCACGTGGGGCTCCCCGTCACCCTGCATCGGTCCCGACCGGGGTAGGGTGCGAAAAAGTGAGTGGCACCAAGACGAGAAGGCACGAACACTATAAAACAAACCCTTTATGATGGAGATAATGATGAGATATGTCTGAAAATATAAATAATGAAGTTTACGGTGCAGGGGAGGGATACCCCAGTACCGGCGCAGACGTGGGTGGACAAGCGGGCCCCGCTGTGTCGTTAGCTTGTGACCGTGGCCGGATGGGGGTGGACCACCAGGCCCCCATTCATGTTATCACGACTGGTGAGGAGGAAGAAGGAGACATTGAAATGGAAGAGGCTCCGATAGAGCAAGCTACATCAAAATTGATAAATGACAAATTGATAAATGACTACGAACTATTGTCTTTTTACAAAATACAGACTCTGTAAGCTATAACTGGATCGTGTTACTCCTTAACATCAGTGAGGTATTGGCAGACTTCATCCTGGTACTGCTTAACTGCCACTTTTATTCAACTTTGTATCCGAGGGTGCACAATTGTTTCCAAATAGACACAATCGACGACGTAGGAAGCAACGATAAAATCGAGATGTGTGACATGGTCCAGCAATGAGTCGCCCGACACAGCGAGATGCCGGGTATTCAACCGCCTTGCTTGGTGCAGCCGCTTATGCAGGTGAGGCCGAATCCTCTCTCACGACCCTTCTCGGCTACTTACGGCTTGACCTCCGGCGAACAATAGATCCTCTAGGAATAGGTGAGTGACACGCGAGCTAGAAAGTTCAGACGACAAGCGTCGAGAGAAACTGCGATCTCCGTGTCTACATTTCAGAGATGCACGAGCTCGAGGTGCAGGTGTTTCTGTGTCAGCAAAATAAAGCAAGTCGGATTCTCTCCCATCTCGCTTTTCCGCTTCCCCTTTCAATTCTCGAAGATGCTCCAGGCGTAATTCGTGGTTGCGATCTGAATGCCTACGAGATTCTTGTGATGAATAATTGCAATAAGTGCCTTGTGTATATAAGGGTTATAAGGTGGTTTATTTTGTGATTAAATATGACAACTCTACTGTATTAATTTATTGATGTGTTGAATATAGATTCCATAAAGCTTAATAGTATAATTCTATTTTAATATAAAGATCTATTGTGCTGAATATAGATTCCATAAAGCTTAATAGTATAATTCTATTTTAATATAAAGATAAAGAATAATAAATTCTATGCCTTTTTCTGTACTACAGAAATGATTGACCTACTCGTCAATCGCACAGTCCAAACCAGTGTGCCTAGAAACCAGTGTACCTAAAATTTGCACAGTATACTTCTTTTATGATGTAGACATGAAATAAAGAATAATTTATGGAAACTACAGATCCCAAAGGGGCAAAAAGAGGTCTAATTTTTTACAGGGTAACCGTATCTCTATGTCCACTAAGTTTAGAAACCTGAAATTCGACGTACAAACTTTCCACTACAAATAAACGAACACGTGTTTGGGCGTTTTTCGAAATTGAACCCCTAGAAACTGTTTAAAAAAATAAATATAAATTCAAATACTGTTATATTATAAAGTAAATTTAATAAGATCCAAACTCATGTTCGTGAATCACTGTACATGTCAACTATTGTCTATATGTCTATTATGTCTGTACATTTCAACAATTTTAATGGTTAATGATTTAGAATAGATGCAGCGAATATATTTTATTGATGGTGGTTGTACTTATTAAATAAGATACGGATATCGCCGTATTTAATATACTGAAGTAGATTAGACAGAGAGAGGTTGATATCTAGTGGAATTTTATATTAGTGGCGGATGATTTTATTTTATAGGTGATCTAGTTGAATTCTATTTGATAAGATGTAGATGTTGTTTTGTCTAACAGTTAAGTGGGTTGGCCAGAGAGAGGTTGATGTTTAATGGAATGTTAGTGACGGGTAATTTATTGCAGATATATATGCGACATTGATTAATGTTTGTTTTTAATTTGAAAGTACTTTGCGCAATAGGTTATGTAGTGAATAATATGATGTGATCTGTATCAAACTAAATGTTACGATTTCTGCCGTTTCCCTTTCCATATATAATTATATGCGTAACCACGGAAAAAATTCTTGAACCGTTCTTGTCGCTCCTAATTGCTCTTTCGAAATCTTTTTTGGCAGATTTCAATATTTGTGAAAGCGAAACATAGCGAATTCTATTTCTTAAGATTCCTTTTGTACTTGATTTGATACGTAAGTGTTCTTAAGATTGTTGAAATTCCATGGAAAATGGTTAATCCCCTACTTACTGTGGCTATAAGAAGTATTACTGTACCATTGTATTTCTTATAGCACTTACATATCAATTAATTAGATTACAGAATATTACATTTCGTATCGCTTAGTTAATAGTTATTTCATACGACTCGTATGTCATTTAAACGTTTCATTTAAAAATGAGAGTATGTGTCGATACTTGTCGTGGCCATTGTATTTATTTGAATTCATTGAGAAAATAATTGTCATATAATTAAACCATCAGATTTAATAGAGGTGAAATTCATTTAAGAGATATGTCACTTCAAAATTTTTCTTGTATCTTCTTCGAAACTACAATGCTCTCTGATCCAGCTATCGCGAAATTTCTAGAACTATACATCAAATTTTCACCAAATTTTATTCTGCATAATTTACTATTATTTTTGCAATTTAAAGCTTTATATCTTCGGAAGAAATTCAAAACCAATAATGTAATGGCACAAACTCTCCTATCCTACCATACTACCATTATATTTATTATTTCTTAAAAACAGACTAATGAAAATAACATACAAAATTGTTGTATTTTCATTACTGCAAGGAATAAGAATAGGCACATAGAATTGTCATTTACAAATCAATTCAGTTAATCAGTTAACTATTTAGTATTTTTTGATCTTTTAAATAATTAAATATAAAAACAAATATATGTGGAATGAATATAAGTTTTGGAAATATACTTATTATACACATATATTTACAGAAAAAATTTCTTTAAAAGAAAATTAATTTAGATAGAATATCATTTCGTATATTATCATTTATATTCTTTAACGATAGTTAAAGGAATAATGAATAATGTTATTTAATTTTACATTCGACCCAAACAGAGATTTCAACGACGATGTACCCGAAGGCCGATAGTTAGAATGCCGACTATCGGCGAGGAAGAGGAATGTTACATACATCTGTATAATGGCATCGAGGGTACATTAGCCGAAGACTTCCTGTTTGTATTGATTGCACCCGGCCGACTGTGGTGCTAATGTCCAAAATGTTTTTATCATTTCAATCTTCATCAACGCTTTGAAAATTTGTTAGACAATTGTTGTTGTTACATAGATACATAGAATAGATGTCATGTTAGTCGATGTATAGATATGATTATATTTAATAAGTAAGATTTAAAAGTTAGTAAATTTATATACTTTTTCTGTTGTTTATCATGTAGCTCTGTGTATTTGTTGTGAAATAAATTCCAAATATAAACTATAATTGTGATATTTCTCGCCAGTCACTATAGGTTCTTACAAGTAATAGCATTTCTTTGTTTAATTAATGAATATATTATGATTTATTTCTTTGCAATATCATAAACAGCATAAGTTAACTTAAGGAAATTGTATTTTCGTCCAGTCGCGGGGAGACGCGTCAACGGGAGTCGTAAATTCCCGTTACGATGTACGAATCGACACCGCGAGCAGGGCGATCCACTGATTTCAGTTACGATAATAGGGGTGATTGTGTTGTAATAACTGTAGTCTACAGTTATCTAGTATATATTTATTTATCACCATTAACAACACGTGGGACTTACAGAAATTATTTTTAGATCTTACCCGAGGGTTTAGGTGTTAGCGCGTTATAGCCCGAGAACCTGACAGACTGTCTGCTCTACTGCTCTTACTGAGGAAAACTCGGTGAGGGTGTGTTCTTCTGAACTAAGGACGCGGATTCGCTGTTTACTCTTTTGGGTAGAATAGTGAGGGTAACGATCCGCGATGCCCATTGGTTATGGCCAATGTTAATAAACACAATATGAGGAGAAAGTCTCCTGCACATTTGGCTCATGGGTGTCCTTGTTCTTGGGGAAAACCCAGCAGTTTCGCAGGGCACATCTGCTTTCTTCGCAATTAGCGAGGATGTGCAATAAACTAACGGACTTTTGGGACCTTCCATAAACCTGCGCTGTTTATATGACTGTAACTTAACGGTTAACAGATGCGGTTTATGGGGGTTCCTTGGGCCTAATACGGGTCACTGTGACGATGGGTAGGCCTAGGCGGCCTGACCATAAGGGATGTCGCGCGGACCATCTCACGCGACGTAACAGAAATTATAAAACTGTAGCAAGCAGTACAGATATTGCGTTTACCTTGTAAAACATGTTTTATTATGTTTAATTTAAAATAATGATTATACAATAATAGACGAAATCAATCTTTGGGATGTGCTTTGCATGTAGTAAACTAAACTAATAAAAGAACTAAAAAAACTAAAAAAATATACGTAGATATATATATATTCTTTCTCTTTTTCTTTTTATTTTGGTATTTTTACAATTTGTCCTGAAGGACATTTGGTAAAGTGTTATATCTTATTGGTCAGAAAAAAAAGAAAGAAAATAAAGTAAAATAAAAATAAATATGGCATTATAATGTAATGTGCGCGTTCCCTTTAATTAAAATTATAATACTATAATAACAGACAGACTGCACTGTTGCTCGTTGCAAAATGAACATCTTAAAATATCAACCCTGTTTCTACATACAACTCACTAATATCTATGTACAACTATTATGATACACTTTATACATTTCAGTTCCCTTTTGACTGCCGAAGAGTGCAGACGTGCCGAGTGCCCGGAGAGGTCTCTCCCTCGAAACAGGACGTGGAGAGAAAGTGTCCCCGAAAGTGCGAAAAACAGGGAAAACAAAAATGCAACGAGTGCCACCGCTCAGGATATCAAGCAACGGAGAAACATATGCCGTACACAAAAATACGGAAATCCAAGAATCTACAGAAACCGAAATGGAAATCACTCGAATGAGCGACGATACAAACGCCAACAACAACGAAATGGCACAACAAGACGGAAGCTGGAAGGTCGTAACTCCCAGCAAAAGAAGAAAAATTACAACAAACGCAAATACTAGGAGGGCTGCAGAAACAGAAAGTAAGCAGTGGCTCCAAGAAATCCCACTACAAAACCCCTTCAGCATACAACTGAAACAACTGAAAAATCAAAACATAACGCCAAACCACCACCAATATACATCGATGCGCAAGTAATAGACCCCCTCCTCGAACTGCTAAACAATACGGCAGGCAAAGAAAACTACTCAATAAAACAATTAAAACTGGACCAGGTAAAAGTGCAAACCAACGCCCCAGAAACCTACAGAAAAGTGGTAAAAGTGCTAAAAGAAAAAAACGCCGGGTACCACACCTACCAGCTCAAAACTGACAAAAGCTATAAAGCAGTTATCAGAGGGCTACACCCAAGAACAAACACATATGCGACGAACTAGCCAAAATCGGACACCAGGTAAGGGCAATAAACAACATAACAAGATTTGATACCAAACAACCACTACCGCTGTTCCTAATAGAAATAGAACCGAACAAAAACAACAAGGAAATCTTTGACATTAAACAAATCTTAAACACAATAATCACGGTTGAACCACCCAGACAAAAAAAAGACATACCTCAATGCATGCGGTGCCAACAATATGGGCACACAAAAAATTACTGCAACAGAAACCCGGTGTGCGTCAAATGTGCAGAAAAGCACCTGACAACTTACTGCCCATATACGGGAAAAATAAACGAGGTAAAGTGCTACAACTGCAACGGAAACCACCCAGCCAGCTACAAAAGCTGCCCAGCCAGAAAAATACTCCAACGTAAATTGTTTCCGCCGCTTAGAAGCAGGACATATAACTACCACCACACACAACAAGACAGGGCAGAAGCTGAGACACCAATAAAAGTACAGTACGTAATGAACAACAACCACAACAATATCAACATCACTGGCAGTCGAAGCTACGCGCAAGCAACCAAGGAAGTAACACCCGTAGCCAACCAAAACCACAACAATAACACCAACGACGCTACAGAAATAAAAGAACTATTAAAACAATCCATCAAAAGCACCGACATGTTAACAAGAACGATAAGCGAACTAAACGAAGCATTCAAACAGCAATCATTACAAATCACAGCTACGATACAACTGATAACAACCATGCTAAGCAAAAAGTAAAAACGGACATACTAAAAATAGCTGCCTGGAACTCTAACGGCCTACAACAAAGGGCCATTGAAACCAAAGCATTCCTATACCACAACAACATAGACATACTACTCGTATCCGAGACGCATTTCACAACAAAAAGCTACACAAAAATACCGCACTATACCATATACGATACCAAGCACCCCTCAGGAAAAGCACACGGAGGAACCGCAGTGATAATAAGAAACGACATTAAACACCACCTACACAGCCAAGTTAGTAAAGAACACATACAAGCAACTACCGTTACCGTACAAACTAGCAGCAACCGTCTACAGCTGTCAGCAGTATATGCACCACCGCGACACAAAATTACAGCACAAATGTGGGAAGAATACTTCCAACAACTAGGCGACAAGTTTATCGCAGCAGGAGACTACAACTCAAAGCACACAACATGGGGATCAAGAATCACTACACCTCGAGGCAGAACCCTGGAAAAACACATCAGGAAAAACAATCTCAATATATTATCCACAGGAAGACCGACATACTGGCCGACAGACCTGAGCAAAATCCCTGACCTACTCGACTTTGCAGTCACAAAGGGATTAAACGGAAATAAAATAAATATAGCATCCAGCCTCGAGCTTAGCTCCGACCATACACCCATAATAATAACATACAGAAACAAGCCAATACTCTACGACAACTCAGAGACGCTATGCAAGAAATCCACTAATTGGCAAACCTTCAAAGAAATAATTGAAAGCAAAATCAACTGCAACATCCCACTGAAAACGCCCCAACACATCGAACAAGCTGTAACAACACTTACAAAAACTATACAAGAGGCAGCACGGGCAACCACAAAACCAGCAACTACCACTAGACCAACAAAACAAATCCCATCAGACATCCTCGAAAAAATTAGAGATAAAAGAAAAGCGAAAGCAAAATGGCAAAAACATAGAACAAAAGAAAACAAAAAACACCTAAACAAACTCGCAAAGGAAATAAAAAACGAAATAAAAGAGCACAAGAACGAAGAATTCACAAAGTTCATAGAGTCACTATCTGCACACGAGAACTACAACTACTCACTATGGAAAGCCACAAAAAAAAAAATAAAGAAGGCGATAAAACCAGCCCCAGCAATCAGAAAAGCAGACAACACATGGGCAAGAAGCAACGAAGAGCAAGCCGAAGAATTTTCCATCCACCTATGCAACACATTTACACCACACAACATCAATAACAGCAACCAGAACAGCCATATGGACGACGACGCGATAGCCACTAGCACTGCAATCGACAAGCAATACACCATACCCAAAACAACAGCACAAGAAATAAGAAACATAATAGAAAAAACAAAAAACAACAAAGCACCAGGAATCGATCTAATCAATGGCAAAATATTGAAAAACCTCCCTCCAAAAGCGATACGGCTAATTACAATAATATTCAATGCAATACTAAGAATACAATATCATCCTACATTATGGAGGCACAAATCATAATGTTACCCAAACCAGGCAAAGACCCACATGAAGCAACATCCTACAGACCAATATCACTACTCCCCGTGCTCTCCAAAATACTAGAAAAAGTAATATACGCCCGACTAAAACCAATAATAGAGAATGAAAAACTAATACCAGACCGTCAATTTGGATTCAGAAATAAACACTCCACCATAGAACAAATGCACAGGCTTGTCAACGAAATAATACACACAATAGAAAACAAACAATATTGTACAGCCCTATTCATGGACATAGAGAAAGCTTTCGACAAAATAAACCACGAAAGCCTAATACAAACAATCAAGAAACAATTCCCGGAAAAAATATACCAAATAATAAAATCATACATAAGCAACAGAACCTTCACAGTAAAAATCAAGGACGCACACTCCGAAGCAAAAGACATCAAAGCAGGTGTTCCACAAGGAAGCGTCCTAGGACCCATACTATACACACTATACACAGCCAACATTCCAGCAACTACCAATAGCAAAATACTGACATTCGCGGACGACACAGCCGTGCTAGTCAGGCACACTAACCCTGTAACAGCAGCCACAATACTACAAGAGCACATCACAAAAATAGAAAAGTGGCTACAGGACAAACAAATCAAAGCTAACCCTGACAAATGCAACCACATTACATTCACATTGAGAAAACAGATAACACCAAACATCTTCCTGAACGGCACGCAAATAACACAAACAAGGCAAGTCAAATACCTTGGACTTCACATAGATACACACTTCACATGGAAACAGCACATCAAATCAATAATAGACAAGATACAGATAGCAAGGAGACAAATGCACTGGCTAACAAGCCGAAAATCCAAACTAAGCACAGAAAACAAACTGAAAATATACAAAATAATCATAAAGTCAATCTGGACATACGGAATTCCACTATGGGGAACAGCAGCAATGAGCCATATAAACAAAATAGAAACAATCCAAGCCAAAATCCTTAGAACAATGGTAAACGCCCCGTGGTACGTTAGAAACGAGGACATAAGGAAAGACCTCGGAATACCAACGGTCAAGGAGGAGATTACCAGATTCGCAACAAGATACAGAACAAGAATAGAAACACACCCGAACCAGCTGGCAGTTGAAACGTGCAACACAACAAACATCGCAAGAAGACTAAAAAGGAAACACCCAATAGACCTCATAAAAGATATAACTTAGAAAAAAACGAAGCTGGCACCCCGCTGGGGGTAGCCGCCCACATGCTATATTATTTTTTATTTATATTTTTTTTTTTCTTCACCAATAAGATATAACACTTTACCAAATGTCCGCAAGGACAAATTGTAAAATAACCAAAATAAAATAAAAAAAAAAAAAAAGAAAAAAGACTGACTCGAGATGCTACAACGGACTGTTTTAGCGCTGGTTAGGAAGGTACTTCTACCGAGGGTCTAGTCCCTTTGGAAGGGCCTTTTTAGTTATTGTTTCAACAGACGTGGCATGCAGGGTGTTCGATCTATCTGGTTACTGAGCGAATGGTTTCCTTGAGTGTGTGACACATGCAACGTGCATGGAATGCTGTGTTCTCCTTCGCTGTTCTAAAAAAGAGATATATTTTAAATAGAGATCGCTTTATACATGTAACGCATACATGTAACACCGTTTGACTTGTATAGATCATGCGCGGTAAATATTTTTAAGAGTTTTGACTGAAACTTATTTGGATTAGATTTAAATTTATTTTTTGTTACGATACCGGAGAACGTAAGAACACTTTCTCGTAGAAACAAGGAAATATTGAGTAACATTAATTGAAAGATCTGAGAGAAAGATCTTCTAGGTATATAGGTATTATCTTTTCACCGACTTTCCCTTTTTTCATTTTTTAAGCAGATTCAGATTTGTATGCAATTTAATATTATCACGTATAAGTATCAATCACCTACTAATCTATGTATCACAACTCACTAATCAATTCACTTACGAAACCTCCATACTAATAATAATTTTCTAATTATAAAACCTGCTTATTCCGCGTTTTTATAACGTTATGTCTTCTTTTTAATTATTTAATTTTTTGCGTTTGTTCCAACATTTTTTCTAATATATATAAAGCACTTTGATAACAATCTAATTTTTTTAATTTCCTGTTTTGTTTGATTGTTCAATTTATTTGATTTCCTGGAAAAAAAAGTTACACTTTTGCATTAGAAATCACTTCCTGTTACATCTGCTACAGACTGTTTAGAACCGAAAGTTAGGAAAATAAATTAAAAGGCTAAAATTAAAGTTTTAAGTTATAGTTTTGCTTATCCAAAACTTATTATCTGCGTATATAATGCTTATAGAAATTCTATAAGTTATTAGCTCTGGAAAACGTAATAGGAAATTTTATTAACGATATTTTATTTTATCTATTAATTTCTAATTATCTGTTTATCATACAATTTTATCAGTTTTACGGATTCAGCACCTTAACGCACCCGTTTATTTTAATAAAAGTATGAGGGATCGTCCGCGAAAAAATGTTTGATACATATTTTTTTTATTAATAACATGCAAAACATCTTAAAAACCAGAAGATACAAGAATAAATTTCCTTTAAATCTCATATTGTCGAATAAGGATCCAAAAATTTTAAAAACAAAATTCTCCAAGCAATCATTTATATATGTAATTATATATGTAATATGAATTATTCAGATAATTTTTCTAAATGTTAATCCACTTTCGCGTAAATTTTTGTATGTGGACGTGTATTTTTCGAATGTGCCATATTGTAGATTTTTACTGCTGTAGATAGATACTGCTCACCTGTAAAATACTTTAGTCGCAACCTGTATACAAATAAATCAGGAACAAAATAAAAATACAAGTAAAATATTTAGCAGATAATATAAATATAAATTTATATTCATAAAGTTCGAGAAAGATTTCAGAACAAATTTTCTTATTTTTATTACATTACATTTTATCTGATTCACACTAAATTCAGCAATCGTCTTCAAAAATAAGTGACATACGTGTGTAAGGACCCTAATTTCAACGCTATTTAATATACTATACAAATTAATTCAAATGATTATTAATATTAAGAATATTGTATATAATTATAAATAAATAAAAATAATTATATTATTTCATAAATACCCAATTATACTAACACATAAATAAATGAGCACATAAACATGAAAATAAATATATATTAAACAAATTCAAAGAAGCGGAAACTAAACTATCGCTGCAACGATGCATCGTTAGAAACGCGATTTCTAATATCGCAGAATGACTCGAGAAATTTCTCCGGCTGGATACTTTTTTATGTAAACGAGAAATTGTCGCCATTTCGAAGACGATTACAAGGGACAAAGCGTGGAAAGCGTGTAATTGGAGTTGGTGGTGGCTATGAACTCGGCGACGACTTGACCATCTGGTCACACCTGAAATGTTTTCCAGGTCGGAAGATGTAGTCCTTACCTAGCAGCGGATTATTGCAGATGATTTTATCCGTTCAAATGCAATTGCCGCGACAGGATAGCAATTTGAGACGCCAGTGAAAGCCTAGATCGATGCGAACTGCATTCTACTAGATTGTTTCTGAAGTATCCTCTTCAGTAATGTAATATAACACATTTTATTATCTTAATATCAGGGTATTCTTCTTCCGTCTTTGATCGATGGAAGCTTGTGAGTAGAATCGAGTTTATCGATAGAAATAAAGAGGGTTATTTTCTGTATATTCGTTCTTGTCGATTCTAGTCTTTTATTTGTTGTATCGTGCATTACTACAATGTAGTTGTTTCAAAACTTGAAATTTCATGAGATCATTTTCTTCCACATTTAGATAAAGGCAAATTTGTCTCGTCGGTGGAAATAATTGTTCTTCGTATTATGGAAGTTTCAATTTGAGGGCATTAGACTCTATCTAACGATTTTGCCAATTTATGATTTTAAATCACTGTAATAAAAAACTGTGTTTTAATGGAATACTAATATAGGAATACAAATATTTACAAGAAAAGGAAATCGGGCGTTTTATTTAAATTGAATTAAAATACTGATAGGATACTAATATATTAATATATAGCTATCGTCATATTTTTTGCTTCTCAAATCACTTTCTCTTTCGTTAGTAATTACAATATTCGTATTTAATTACGATTACCACACTCACAGATATTAAATTTAGGTACTTTTAATTAGCAATAATCGAGCATACAAATAAATTAATAATTTAACATTATTACCCAAGTGACTGAAAAAATACATCAATTTCTATAACAATGTTAAAAAAATTACTTAAATAACAATAAAAGTAATACATAAAATAAGTCTAAAAGTATGCAAAGTGCATTAATAAAAAAGTTCCGCTAATCTACATTTTCGAAAAAGCTGATATTTCAATGAAAAACTTGATCTTTTATATATATACTTGATTTTATACACGTATGTATGCATTAAATCAAATATCAATAACTCACTGAAGATATTATTATACACAAATAACGGTGCTTTTAAATTGTCGAGAAATACAATTTCTGAATCACTTTCTATCACTCGAAAGATATCAAGTTCAAATTTTTCACACGTTCTCTGATTGCAGGTGATGGTATACCCGGAACAATTGTTGTTCGTGTGGGAAACAATCGGCCGGACTTGGGAACGAATCCAATTTGCAATCGTTTCACCGATCCCCTCGATGAAGGGCAACCTCTTTTTTTACCCTGTAATCCGCCTATGCCTGGAACTTTCGTTTCGGTACACTTGGAAGCAAATACACCGGCACTAGTTCCAGTGCAACTTTCATTGTGCGAGTCCTTCGTGTACACTGATCAGGTACGATCAATTTGCTCTACCTGTTTCAAACAAATAAAATTATCCAAGTATCATAAATAGCTTTGTTGTAAGTTATATAATCTATACAATATATACAATATGCAAAAAATATACAAAGACTACGTATAATGCTTGTTATAATATTTAGCAGGTGCAACAAATCTCCACGTAAGTTCAATTTTTTAAATTGTGTTTATAAAAATATAAACTTTCACGAAACTTCCCCTTAGTTACCTTCATAAATTTTGAATCCATGAATGTGAATTATGTTTACTACAGAAGGGACTAATTAATGTGAATTTCAATTGTTAAAAATGGATAATCAAGTTTTAAAAAATATCACATTTCAAAAGACTCTTTATATATATCTTATTTATCATTTCTTATATATATTTTGATAATGTAATTCATTTTGTAGATATAATCAGTATTTTAACACTTTCTACTAATTAAAATGTACCAGGGTTATTAGAAAAACTTGAGTTTTAGGGTTTTTATACTGACTTTTACACCGATTATTCTTTTCTTATGTGTATATTCTTCTTTATGTAAGGTTTTTCCTTTTTATAATTTAAAGAAACGTGATTACTTTTTTATATAGGCTCTTCCCATCGAGAGGTGTCCACAATTTAGAGATCAGCCACCAGGTTCGACAGCAACCTACAATGGAAAATGTTACATATTCTACAATCGCCAACCGATGATATTCCGAGAAGCATTGGCATTCTGTCGTGCACGAGGTGGTACTTTAGTGGATGAAAGTAATCCTGCGTTACAAGGGTTTATTTCGTGGGAACTATGGAGGAGGCACAGGTACCGAATTCATTAGACCAATCGTTAGACCATTCATTAGACCGAATCCATTCAACCAATTAGAACAGATCCATAATTTTATAGATTTTTCTATATGCTAAGTTTCAACAAAATAGGAGAATTCTTAATTTTATTGGTTCGTGCATAAAATGAGTTTCCACCAAATAGGCCAGATCCACAACTTTATAGGTTCTTGTACGTGCTAAGTTTCAAAAAAAGAACAGAACTCTAATTTCGTAGGTTCTTGTATATGCTAAGCTTCAACCAAATAGGACAATCCTTAATTGTAGTGATTCTTGTATATACTAAATGCAACCAAATAGAACAGGTCCATAATTATATAGGTTCTTGAACATGCTAAGTTTCAAAATAGAACCAAACCCTAGTTTCGTAGGTTCTTGCATATGCTAAGCTTCAACCAAATAGGACAATCCTTAATTGTAGTCATTATTGTATATACTAAATGCAACGAAATAGCACAGATCCATAAATTTTAGGTTCTTGTACATGCTAAGTTTCAAAATAGAGCAGAACCCTAATTTCGTTGGTTCTTGTATATGCTAAGATTCAAAATAGAACAGAACTCTAATTTCGTAGGTTCTTGTATATGCTAAGCTTCAACCAAAAAGGACAATCCTTAATTGTAGTGATTCTTGTATATACTAAATGCAACAAAATAGAACTGATCCATAATTATATATGTTCTTGTACATGCTAAGTTTCAAAATAGAACCAAACCCTAGTTTCGTAGGTTCTTGAACATGCTAAGTTTCAAACAAATAGGACAATCCTTAATTGTAGTGATTCCTGTATATACTAAATGCAACGAAATAGAACAGATCCATAATTTTATAGATTTTTCTATATGCTAAGGTTCAACCAAATAGGAGCATTCTTAATTTTATTGGTACCTGTATAGAATGAGTTTCCACCCAATAGGCCAGATCCACAATTTTATAGGTTCTTGTACATGCTATGTTTTACAAAAAGAACAGAACTCTAATTTCGTAGGTTCTTGAACATGCTAAGTTTCAAACAAATAGGACAATCCTTAATTGTAGTGATTCTTGTATATACTAAATTCAACCAAATAGAAGAGATCCATAATTTTATAGATTTTTCTATATGCTAAGGTTCAACCAAATAGGAGAATTCTTAATTTTATTGGTTCGTGTATAGAATGAGTTTCCACCCAATAGGCCAGATCCACAATTTCATAGGTTCTTGCACATGCTAAGTTTCAAAATAGAACAGAAAACTAATTTCGTTGGTTCTTGTACATGCTAAGCTTCAACCAAATAGGACAATCCTTAATTGTAGTGATTCTTGTACATACTATATGGAACCAAATAGAACAGATCCTTAATTTTATGTTCCTGTACATGCTGAGTTTCAAGATAGAACAGAACCCTAATGTCGTAGATTCTTGTACATGCTAAGTTTCAAAATAGAACAAAACCCTAATTTCGTTGGTTCTTGAACATGCTAAGTTTCAAACAAATAGGACAATCCTTAATTGTA
The DNA here is from genome assembly GCF_905332965.1 of Bombus pascuorum. Lineage (NCBI taxonomy): Eukaryota > Metazoa > Arthropoda > Insecta > Hymenoptera > Apidae > Bombus > Bombus pascuorum. The sequence goes on along the minus strand of NW_026869752.1, from coordinate 308,698 downwards.
GTGATTCTTGTATATACTAAATGCAACCAAATAGAACAGATCCATAATTTTATAGATTTTTCTATATGCTAAGGTTCAACCAAATAGGAGAATTCTTAATTTTATTGGTTCGTGTATAGAATGAGTTTCCACCCAATAGGCCAGATCCACAATTTTATAGGTTCTTGCACATGCTAAGTTTCAAAATAGAACAGAAAACTAATTTCGTAGGAACTTGTACATGCTAAGCTTCAACCAAATAGGACAATCCTTAATTATAGTTATTCTTGTATATACTAAATGCAACCAAATAGAACAGATCCATAATTTTATAGATTTTCCTATATGTTAAGTTTCAACCAAATACGACAATCCTTAATTGTAGTTATTCCTGTATATACTAAATGCAAGCAAATAGAACGGATCCACAATTTTATAGGATCTTGTACAGGCTATGTTTCAAAATAGAACAGAACCCTAATTTCGTATGTTCTTGTATATGCTAAGCTTCTACCAAATACTACAATCCTTAACTTTAGTGGTTCTTATGTATACTAAATTCAACCAATTAGAACAGATCCATAATTTTATAGATTTTTCAATATGCTAAGTTTCAACCAAATAGGAGAGTTCATAATTTTATTGGTTCGTGTATAGAATGAGTTTCCACCCAATAGGCCAGATCCACAATTTTATAGGTTCTTGCACATGCTAAGTTTCAAAATAGAACAGAAAACTAATTTCGTAGGTTCTTGTACATGCTAAGCTTCAACCAAATACTACAATCCTTAACTTTAGTGGTTCTTGTGTATACTAAATTCAACCAATTAGAACAGATCCATAATTTTATAGATTTTTCAATATGCTAAGTTTCAACCAAATAGGAGAGTTCATAATTTTATTGGTTCGTGTATAGAATGAGTTTCCACCCAATAGGCCAGATCCACAATTTTATAGGTTCTTGCACATGCTAAGTTTCAAAATAGAACAGAAAACTAATTTCGTAGGTTCTTGTACATGCTAAGCTTCAACCAAATACTACAATCCTTAACTTTAGTGGTTCTTGTGTATACTAAATTCAACCAATTAGAACAGATCCATAATTTTATAGATTTTTCTATATGCTAAGTTTCAACCAAATAGGAGAATTCTTAATTTTATTGGTTCGTGCATAAAATGAGTTTCCACCAAATAGGCCAGATCCACAATTTTATAGGTTCTTGTACGTGCTAAGTTTCAAAAAAAGAACAGAACTCTAATTTCGTAGGTTCTTGTATATGCTAAGCTTCAACCAAATAGGACAATCCTTAATTGTAGTGATTCTTGTATATACTAAATGCAACCAAATAGAACAGGTCCATAATTATATAGGTTCTTGAACATGCTAAGTTTCAAACAAATAGGACAATCCTTAATTGTAGTGATTCCTGTATATACTAAATGCAACCAAATAGAACAGATCCATAATTTTATAGATTTTTCTATATGCTAAGGTTCAACCAAATAGGAGCATTCTTAATTTTATTGGTACCTGTATAGAATGAGTTTCCAGCCAATAGGCCAGATCCACAATTTTATAGGTTCTTGTACATGCTATGTTTTACAAAAAGAACAGAACTCTAATTTCGTAGGTTCTTGAACATGCTAAGTTTCAAACAAATAGGACAATCCTTAATTGTAGTGATTCTTGTATATACTAAATTCAACCAAATAGAAGTGATCCATAATTTTATAGATTTTTCTATATGCTAAGGTTCAACCAAATAGGAGAATTCTTAATTTTATTGGTTCGTGTATAGAATGAGTTTCCACCCAATAGGCCAGATCCACAATTTCATAGGTTCTTGCACATGCTAAGTTTCAAAATAGAACAGAAAACTAATTTCGTAGGTTCTTGTACATGCTAAGCTTCAACCAAATAGGACAATCCTTAATTGTAGTGATTCTTGTACATACTATATGGAACCAAATAGAACAGATCCTTAATTTTATGTTCCTGTACATGCTGAGTTTCAAGATAGAACAGAACCCTAATGTCGTAGATTCTTGTACATGCTAAGTTTCAAAATAGAACAAAACCCTAATTTCGTTGGTTCTTGTACATGCTAAGCTTCAACCAAATAGGACAATCCCTAATTGTAGTGATTCTTGTATATACTAAATGCAACCAAATAGAACAGACCCATAATTTTATAGATTTTTCTATATGCTAAGGTTCAACCAAATAGGAGAATTCTTAATTTTATTGGTTCGTGTATAGAATGAGTTTCCACCCAATAGGCCAGATCCACAATTTTATAGGTTCTTGCACATGCTAAGTTTCAAAATAGAACAGAAAACTAATTTCGTAGGAACTTGTACATGCTAAGCTTCAACCAAATAGGACAATCCTTAATTATAGTTATTCTTGTATATACTAAATGCAACCAAATAGAACAGATCCATAATTTTATAGATTTTCCTATATGTTAAGTTTCAATCAAATACGACAATCCTTAATTGTAGTTATTCCTGTATATACTAAATGCAAGCAAATAGAACGGATCCACAATTTTATAGGATCTTGTACAGGCTATGTTTCAAAATAGAACAGAACCCTAATTTCGTATGTTCTTGTATATGCTAAGCTTCTACCAAATACTACAATCCTTAACTTTAGTGGTTCTTATGTATACTAAATTCAACCAATTAGAACAGATCCATAATTTTATAGATTTTTCTATATGCTAAGTTTCAACCAAATAGGAGCATTCTTAATTTTATTGGTACCTGTATAGAATGAGTTTCCACCCAATAGGCCAGATCCACAATTTTATAGGTTCTTGTACATGCTAAGTTTCAAAATAGAACAAAACCCTAATTTCGTAGGTTCTTGTACATGCTAAGCTTCAACCAAATACTACAATCCTTAACTTTAGTGGTTCTTGTGTATACTAAATTCAACCAATTAGAACAGATCCATAATTTTATTGATTTTTCTATATGCTAAATTTCAACCAAATAGGAGAATTCTTAATTTTACTGGTCCTTGTATATAATGCGATTCCACCAAAAAGGACAGATCCACAATTTTATAGGTTCTTGTACATGCTATGTTTCAAAATAGAACAGAACATAAATTTCGTAGGTTCATGCATATGCGAAGCTTCATCCAAATAGGACAATCCTTAATTGTAATGATTCTTGTATATACTAAATGCAACCAAATAGAACATATCCATAATTTTATAGATTTTTCTATATGCTAAGGTTCAACCAAATAGGAGAATTCTTAATTTTATTGGTTCGTGTATAGAATGAGTTTACACCCAATAGGCCAGATCCACAACTTTATAGGTTCTTGTACATGCTAAGTTTCACAAAAAGAACAGAACTCTAATTTCGTAGGTTCCTGTATATGCTAAGCTTCAACCAAATAGGACAATCCTTAATTGTAGTGATTCTTGTATATACTAAATGCAACCAAATAGAACAGGTCCATAATTGTATAGGTTCTTGTACATGCTAAGTTTCAAAATAGAACAGAACCCTAATTTCGTATGTTCTTGTATATGCTAAGATTCAAAATCGAACAGAACTCTAATTTCGTAGGTTCTTGTATATGCTAAGCTTCAACCAAAAAGGACAATCCTTAATTGTAGTGATTCTTGTATATACTAAAGTCAACCAATTAGAACAGATCCATAATTTTATAGATTTTTCTATATGCTAAGTTTCAACCAAATAGGAGAATTATTAACTTTACTGGTTCTGGTATATAATGAATTTCAACCAAATAGGACAATCGTTAATTTCATTGGATACTGTATAAGTTAAATTTCAAACTAATAGGGTATTCCTTAATTTTACTGTTTCTTGTACATACTAAATTTCAACCAAATTGAACAGATTCATAATTATATGGGTTCTTTTGCATGCTAAGTTTCAAAATAGAACAAAATCCTAATTTCGTAGGTCCTTGCATATGCTAAGCTTCAACCAAATAGGACAATCCTTAATTGTAGTGATTCTTGTATATACTAAATGCAACAAAATAGAACAGATCCATAATTTTATAGATTTTTCTATATGCTAAGTTTCAACCAAATAGGAGAATGATTAATTTTATTGTTTCGTGTATAGAATGAGTTTCCACCCAATAGGCCAGATCCACAATTTTATAGGTTCTTGTACATGCTAAGTTTCAAAATAGAACAGAAATCTAATTTCGTAGGTTCTTGTACATGCTAAGCTTCAACCAAATTTCGATATGTTTGGATGTTTTTGTGAAATTTCCGTACTTTGCTGTACTTATCACTCCAGAGTTATTCTCATAAATTTTCACAGAGTTATCGTCTAGATTTACATTGACGATCTTCATTATTTCTCTAATAAACATTATTTCACTCGCCGCTTGAGGATGACGATTGTGCCTTCCTGGATGCTGTGTTCACCCTTGTTCAATTTGTTGCAGTTGATCGGCTTGTTCAGATAATCCTTATGCCAGCGATTCCAGAAATGCCGTTTGAGTTGTTGGATGTGTTGCCATTTGGAGAGCCGGTTGGATGAAGCGTCCCTGAAATCTCGCTCATTAATGGATCACCAACGAGGAAATGGCCGGGAGAGAGGACTAGGAGATCATTTGGGTTGGTGGATATGGGAGTTAGAGGCTGTGAATTGAGGATTAATTGTATTTCAGTTATGAGAGTATTGAATTGTTCAAACGTGAGCAGTTCGTTGCCGTTGTCATAGACGAAATCCGACTAAACAAAGCGATAAGATAGCGAAATTCCAAGCGCCTAAGCATGAATGACCATCGTATTACATCCGGTCACTCTATCCGTTCTCAGAAATATACGATCGAAGCCTTTTCCCACTCCCACGAATAAAAAAATTTAAATACTCCCCCTAAAATTATCCCAGTTAGTCTTGAATAGTTACGCCTAAAGCTCGGAAGTGTATAAAAACAGGCGTTCTTTTTTTCTTAAATTTCTTTTTTTATTTACGTAACACCGTCGTCGGTGGCGTTTAAATGATTTGACCGCTGCCTCCCACGGCCCACCAAAGTGCGGGGAATGAGGGAAGATGAAGCGCCATTCGATTTGCTTATCAGCTAGGAATGCGGTTACTTTTTCTTAGTGGTCGTCTGATTGTAGTAGATCGTGAAGTTCTCGTAATTTATGGTTTGCAGCAATGAAGTTGATGCCGTTATCAGAATGGATGTTAGAGCAAAACGAGCGATAAACCTACAAAGAGCGGCGATGAATGTGCCGCGTAAAAAATTTAACAATTGACAAAAAATTAAAAAAACTTGTCGATGTCCAAACAGGAGAACGAGTTCTATCTTTTCACTCGATTTACAATAAAATAGTATTTGCGGTTAGCGAAGATAGACTTCTTAATGTTCAGGCTAAAACGGATTTATTCAGACTGACTTGGATAATTTTCAAGGGAGTATTTATATTCTTTATTCGTTGGAGTTGCAGAAGACTTTGGTCGTACTTATCATATATTTCTGAGAACGGCTAGAGTGACCGAATGCCAGCCAGACGGCTGAGAACAAATGCTACCCGGATGGTCACACGTGATAAGGCGCTTGGAATTTTAACTTATCGCATAGTTAGTAGAATTTCACCTGTGACACACGCCACGTTTATGGGCAGCTGGTCTCGTTTCCCTGATTCCAGTTGCAAGGGGTTCGGCACTTTCTTGCTCGCTAGGTGCATAGGTCAGTCAGTTGTGCTCCTTTTCAAGAACGTGAACGTCGGCGTCTCGAATGTGATCATGGAAGGGGCAGATTGTTAAGGCTCAGCGCGTTTATTTGCGCCCCTAAGTGACATAGCCTGTCAAGCATCGTGACCTGGTCGTGGTTTTGTCGTTCGGTATCCGTTACGGTTCTTTCTGCGCAGACCGCAATCCGTACCGTCTCGAGGTCGAATTTCGTGTACCCAATCAGCCATTCGAGTTAGATTTTCTAGTTTCGCATCTTTCGTGGCGGCCAAGGCGTGCTGGACGTGAACCGGTAGCCAGCTCGTTCAGAGCGTGAGGATGAAGTGGTCTGGTATTGAAGGTGTAACGATCTTTTTCGTGTGCCGGGAACATTGGGTCCTGTCTCCCATTTCTTGCGCACTCTTGCACAATCTGAGTCAGCGAGTCTTGTGCTAATTTCCTTTCTTAAACGTTCGTATCGTCTTGTCGCTGGCGTACAATATGTCGTACAATATGTCTTCAATCTGATTCTGATATCATGGCTTTTGATAACTTTTACTGGCAAAAGAGAAAGCACAAATGTTCCACCACAATAGTTTATTGATAATAAAGGTGGGATTACATTGGGAAAATAAAGATGGGATTACATTTCATTTTACTTTTTTCTATATAATGTATTTTATTTGGTGAAATAAGCGTTCGATGAGAACTTGTCGAACTGCAAACCCTTCTTTTAATTATCAGTATAGTTAATTGGTAGGAATGTCTTCGTATTTGTCGCGTGGATCATCGACCTCGGGAAATTTTACGCAATTTCAGAACAAGAATAGCAAATTGTCATTTCTATCTTCGTGTTCCCGATCTACGATTAACCTCCGCATTGTACCTAAGGTTAATAGAGATATATTGAATTTCAAGGTAGATTAAGCCGCACGGTGTATAAATTGAATAAACGTACAATACGATTAAATACATATTTCGTAAAATTAAAGTTGGAAAAGATTAAATTAGACTTTTGTTTTTGCTTTATTTGCACTTTTTGATAAAAGGTTGTGGCGGATGGGGTATGGAGATTTGGGTATATTGATAATAGAAATAATCAGGATGCTTGCTGTTGCAACCGTCCAATGTATTTCAAATCAATTACTTAATTAACTGATAACGTCGATAGACGTTCGTACAGGAGATTTTAACCAGCTGAAATAAATCGCTTGCGGATACTCGATAAAGACTCGTAAATGCTCTCGCGTCTCGATAATCGCCTACAAAATGATTACTCGAAATTATTCGTAACTCACTAGCGCTCGTGATCGTGTCCGATTTATTTATGCTGCTCGGGGGAGAGTCCGAGCGGCGACATTGTTTTACCCGGAGTTTGTTTATCATTGCGTTTCATGCGTCAAGGCGGTGTCAATGTCCCGAGGCAAAACAACGACATGAGTCGCTCTCGCTTCGCTTCGTCCTATGACTCATGTGTCGCCACAAAGTCATAGGAGATTTTCTTATTTTGCAAGAACTTTGCAAAGTAAATGCTCGATACGCGATCTTAAGATTAAGATTAATTTCCCGAAGACTAGAAGTAACCCACGTTCGACTATTCTACGACTTGTCACGGCAGCCAAGATGAAACCATGGTTCGTCACAGAAAAACAAGGTGTTTAATGCGTGATTTCCCTTCTTCTATCTGATTAAATTCAAAAAACGCAAATTTCCACGAATCAATTTTCCTTTAGTTTTCAAATTGGCCAGGTGCAAAATTGCAGTAGTATTTTGCATTACATTTTTGTGCTTAACGCGCAATGTACAGTTCCTGTAAATCTCATTCTCAGTAATTGTGTACAGAGGTAGTTTCTAATTTCTATACAAATCACGTAATTACAAAATATATTGTTGCGCCGGAGTTATTCGCTGCACTACATGACATTTACTTATTTACAGTATTTACGTATATAACATGTAGCGACTCTAGCGGAAATGAGTGTCCGGCTGCGTGTTGGTGCAAGGTGGCGGTAACCAAGGAAGTAACACCCGTAGCCAACCAAAACCACAACAACAACACCAACGACGCTACAGAAATAAAAGAACTTTTAAAACAATCCATCAAAAACACCGACATGTTAACAAGAACGATAAGCGAACTAAACGAAGCATGCAAGCAGCAATCATTACAAATCACAGCTATGATACAACTGATAACAACCATGCTAAGCAAAAAGTAAAAACGGACATACTAAAAATAGCTGCCTGGAACTCTAACGGTCTACAACAAAGGGCCATTGAAACCAAAGCATTCCTATACCACAACAACATAGACATACTAATCGTATCGGAGACGCATTTCACAACAAAAAGCTACACAAAAATACCGCACTATACCATATACGATACCAAGCACCCCTCAGGAAAAGCACACGGAGGAACCGCAGTGATAATAAGAAACGACATTAAACACCACCTACACAGCCAAGTTAGTAAAGAACACATACAAGCAACTACCGTTACCGTACAAACTAGCAGCAACCGTCTACAGCTGTCAGCAGTATATGCACCACCGCGACACAAAATTACAGCACAAATGTGGGAAGAATACTTCCAACAACTAGGCGACAAGTTTATCGCAGCAGGAGACTACAACTCAAAGCACACAACATGGGGATCAAGAATCACTACACCTCGAGGCAGAACCCTGGAAAAACACATCAGGAAAAACAATCTCAATATATTATCCACAGGAAGACCGACATACTGGCCGACAGACCTGAGCAAAATCCCTGACCTACTCGACTTTGCAGTCACAAAGGGATTAAACGGAAATAAAATAAATATAGCATCCAGCCTCGAGCTTAGCTCCGACCATACACCCATAATAATAACATACAGAAACAAGCCAATACTCTACGACAACTCAGAGACGCTATGCAAGAAATCCACTAATTGGCAAACCTTCAAAGAAATAATTGAAAGCAAAATCAACTGCAACATCCCACTGAAAACGCCCCAACACATCGAACAAGCTGTAACAACACTTACAAAAACTATACAAGAGGCAGCACGGGCAACCACAAAACCAGCAACTACCACTAGACCAACAAAACAAATCCCATCAGACATCCTCGAAAAAATTAGAGATAAAAGAAAAGCGAAAGCAAAATGGCAAAAACATAGAACAAAAGAAAACAAAAAACACCTAAACAAACTCGCAAAGGAAATAAAAAACGAAATAAAAGAGCACAAGAACGAAGAATTCACAAAGTTCATAGAGTCACTATCTGCACACGAGAACTACAACTACTCACTATGGAAAACCACAAAAAAAAAAAATAAAGAAGGCGATAAAACCAGCCCCAGCAATCAGAAAAGCAGACAACACATGGGCAAGAAGCAACGAAGAGCAAGCCGAAGAATTTTCCATCCACCTATGCAACACATTTACACCACACAACATCAATAACAGCAACCAGAACAGCCATACGGACGACGACGCGATAGCCACTAGCACTGCAATCGACAAGCAATACACCATACCCAAAACAACAGCACAAGAAATAAGAAACATAATAGAAAAAACAAAAAACAACAAAGCACCAGGAATCGATCTAATCAATGGCAAAATATTGAAAAACCTCCCTCCAAAAGCGATACGGCTAATTACAATAATATTCAATGCAATACTAAGAATACAATATCATCCTACATTATGGAGGCACAAATCATAATGTTACCCAAACCAGGCAAAGACCCACATGAAGCAACATCCTACAGACCAATATCACTACTCCCCGTGCTCTCCAAAATACTAGAAAAAGTAATATACGCCCGACTAAAACCAATAATAGAGAATGAAAAACTAATACCAGACCATCAATTTGGATTCAGAAATAAACACTCCACCATAGAACAAATGCACAGGCTTGTCAACGAAATAATACACACAATAGAAAACAAACAATATTGTACAGCCCTATTCATGGACATAGAGAAAGCTTTCGACAAAATAAACCACGAAAGCCTAATACAAACAATCAAGAAACAATTCCCGGAAAAAATATACCAAATAATAAAATCATACATAAGCAACAGAACCTTCACAGTAAAAATCAAGGACGCACACTCCGAAGCAAAAGACATCAAAGCAGGTGTTCCACAAGGAAGCGTCCTAGGACCCATACTATACACACTATACACGGCCAACATTCCAGCAACTACCAATAGCAAAATACTGACATTCGCGGACGACACAGCCGTGCTAGTCAGGCACACTAACCCTGTAACAGCAGCCACAATACTACAAGAGCACATCACAAAAATAGAAAAGTGGCTACAGGACAAACAAATCAAAGCTAACCCTGACAAATGGAACCACATTACATTCACATTGAGAAAACAGATAACACCAAACATCTTCCTGAACGGCACGCAAATAACACAAACAATGCAAGTCAAATACCTTGGACTTCACATAGATACACACTTCACATGGAAACAGCACATCAAATCAATAATAGACAAGATACAGATAGCAAGGAGACAAATGCACTGGCTAACAAGCCGAAAATCCAAACTAAGCACAGAAAACAAACTGAAAATATACAAAATAATCATAAAGCCAATCTGGACATACGGAATTCCACTATGGGGAACAGCAGCAATGAGCCACATAAACAAAATAGAAACAATCCAAGCCAAAATCCTTAGAACAATGGTAAACGCTCCGTGGTACGTTAGAAACGAGGACATAAGGAAAGACCTCGGAATATCAACGGTCAAGGAGGAGATTACCAGATTCGCAACAAGATACAGAACAAGAATAGAAACACACCCGAACCAGCTGGCAGCTGAAACGTGCAACACAACAAACATCGCAAGAAGACTAAAAAGGAAACACCCAATAGACCTCATAAAAGATATAACTTAGAAAAAAACGAAGCTGGCACCCCGCTGGGGGTAGCCGCCCACATGCTATATTATTTTTTATTTATATATTTTTTTTTCTTCACCAACAAGATATGACACTTTACCAAATGTCCGCAAGGACAAATTGTAAAATAACCAAAATAAAATTAAAAAAAAAAAACTCTCCTCCTTACTCTCTCCTTCCTTTGTGTCTAAGATATAGGTCTGCTAGGTAAGCCTTACTGACGAGTCCTACTAGCAGATCTCGGACAAAACACTTCTCCTTCTCCTTATTTCTAAGCCCCTTCATCTGCCTGCTCTATCAGTATCGAGCATTCTTATAGCGAGTGACTTTGAGCGAACGAAAATTGACTCTGTATTTTGTATTATATATTCAAAAATATTTTTAACACTAGGTTTACGGGACCTGTGAATTTGATGGATTTCAAATTTCGAAATGAAATACCCCAAAAGCCATAGCATTAATTTTAACCATTTTGCATCGTAAATTAAGCATTTCATCCAAAGAATTTATACGCACAATTATTTTTTCCTTTCTAATTTTTGAAATTTGTATGTAGTATACCTACCTGTAGGAATTCCGTTAAATTGACGGGCTAGCTGATTTCATAAACAATCCGTTTTTCAAAGACAGTGTGCAAGAGTTCCAGTTATATTTTTTTTATTTTATTTTATTTTGGTTATTTTACAATTTGTCCTTGCGGACATTTGGTAAAGTGTTATATCTTGTTGGTGAAGAGAAAAAAATATAACTAAAAAATAATGTAGCATGTGGGCGGCTACCCCCAGCGGGGTGTCAGCTTCGTTTCTTCTAAGTTATATCTTTTATGAGATCTATTGGGTGTTTCCGTTTTAGTCTTCTTGCGATGTTTGTTGTGTTGCACGTTTCAGCTGCCAGCTGGTTCGGGTGTGTTTCTATTCTTGTTCTGTATCTTGTTGCGAATATGGTAATCTCCTCCTTGACCGTTGGTATTCCAAAGTCTTTCCTTATGTCCTCGTTTCTAACGTACCACGGGGAGTTCCAGTTATGGCAGAAATTTCCCATTATTGTCTCCGCTTATTATAAGTATTTATAATAGAGTAATTGAATTTATGCACAGTATTTTTTTATTTTGACCAATTCAATCATGAGTAAATCCAGGAGATATAATAAAATTTTGAATAAAATCATCAACATCAATGAAGATTGTTCTGAGGATACCTCCGCAGAAGATCAGTATGAATTAGGCCAAAAGGGAAGCTGACCGTGAAAGTTCTGAATACATTGAAAGTTTCTTTTTTACAGTTTATTTTGGTTTTTACAATTTGTCCCGAAGGACATTCGGTAAAGTATTATATCTTATTTATTAGGAAAAAAAATAAAAATAAAAATACAGCATGTGGGTGGCTACCCCCAGCGGGGTGCCATCTTCGTGATTGCTAGGTTATATCTTTTATGAGGTCTATGGGTGTTCTCTTTTTAGTCTTCTTGCGATGTTTGTTGTGTTGTTCGTTTCCGCTGCCAACTGGTTAGGGTGTGTTTCTATTCTTTCTCTGTATCTTTTTGCGAGTCTGGTAATCTCCTCCTTGACCGTTGGTATTCGCAGGTCTTTCCGAATGTTCTCGTTTCTAACGTACCATGGGGCGTTTACTATCGTTCTAAGGATTTTGGCTTGCATTGTTACGATTTTGGTTATATGGCTCATCTTTCTGGAGGATTGGAAAGCCATTCTTCGGGGTTTAAAAGCATGGAGAGAGTTCCACAACGTTGTGGAGGGTTGAGAACCATTCTACGGGGTCGGACATTGTTGGAAAGCCTTCCACAACGTTGTGGAGGGTTGGAAAACTATTCTACGGGGTTGGATATCGTTGGAAAGCGTTCCACAACGTGCGGAGGGTTGGAAAACCATTCGACGAGTGTTCCACAACGTTGTGGAGTGTTGGAAAACCATTCGACGGAGTTGGACATCGTTGAAGAGCGTTCCACAACGTTGTGCAGGATTGTATTATTAACTTATAAGGTTTAAGGTATTAATTTAAAACGTTTAAGCTATTAATTTATTACATTTTAGCTATTTATTTATTACATTTAGGCCATTAATTTATAACATCTGAGCTATTAATTTGTTACATTTAAGCTATTAATTTGTAACGCTTAAGCTATTAATTTATGACATTTAAGCCATTAATTTATAACAAGCAAGCCTTTAATTGACAACGTTTAAACCATTACTTGAGAACAATTAAAGCATTAATTTGTGATATTTAACCCATTACTTAATAACAGTTACACCATTAATTTATAGCAATTAAGCCATTAATTAACAACTTTCAAACAATTCGTTTATAATAATCCAACCAATAATTAACAACATTTAAGCAACTAATTAATAACAATTAAACTATTAATTTATAGCAATAGAAATATTCATTGACAAACATTTAAAACATTAATTTATAACAATCAAACTATTCTTTAAGGAATCAATAAGTCTCTCGCTAATAGCCTAATAAATTCTTTGATAGATCTAACGAAGAATATTATTCGCTATAAAATTAATATTTGTATCACGTACATCGATGCAGGTGCTATTGAAGAAAAACGAGCCATTTTATGTTACTACTATAACGGGTAAATTTACTCGTTTAACTTGAGAGGAATTAAAAAAGAACCTGACTTTTAAGTAAGTATTAAATAAGAATTTTAAATATCGCATATAGTGATGTAGGTGTTATTCAAGAAAGAAGAACATTTAATATAAGAACATTTATTATTTAGCACCTTAACTTATTTCGCAGTAACGTCATCGACTGTCATTAGGCTATCTTTCCCTTTCTGTTCAAACTAATTGATAGTCGAAACCTAATATCAAGGAAGTGTGAATATAGTCTTAGCTTGTCGAAACTATTAAAACGATAAAAATGGACATCCTATTGAATCGTTGAAGACGCCAATTTACAATAAAAATTAAGAAATTGTTCAATTTGATTTTGTTATAATGGAACAACCGTCTTTTGCTGTGTCAAAAGATTGTTACCGTTTGACTGACATCTCGATACTTTGTAAAGGTATATAGGGAACCCGGAAGTGGCGCGCGAGCTCTTTAGTGCCTGAACTGTCGGAGAGTGAACATCAAAGAAGAACTTAAATATGCGGTAAATAAACAAAAAATATTAACAATAACATTGAACTGGTAATTTATAACTTCTAAATCGTTAATTTACAACACTTAAGCTATTAATTTATAACATTTAAGCAATTAATTTATAACATTTAATCCATTAATTTATGACTCTTAAACTATTAATTTACAACATTTAAACTGTTATTTTATGCATTCAAGCTATTAATTTACAACATTTAAGCTATTAATTTATAGCACTTAAACTGTTGTTTTATACATGTAAGCCATTAATTTCTGACATTTAAACTATTAATTTATATCATCTAAGCCATTAATTTATAACATTTAAGTCATTAATTTAAAACAATTACTGCATTAATTCTTAACAATTATACCAATAATTTATAACCATATCCTCCCATTAATTCAAAGTAATTATGCTCTTAATTTATAACAATTGTATCACTAATTGGAAGCAACTCTGATTCATTGATTTAAATGAATACTATCAATTCGTTGTGAGTAAATCAATGATTTGTTTTGTTTTATTTAATATTTACGAAATATTTCAAGTCCCTGAAGTGCTATTGTATTTCTATATAGTATTATTTTTTAATTTTAAATTTTAAAGTATTTAATTTCTCATTTCACTATTTCATATAAAACCAGTAGTAACGCAGAGTGTACCTATTGAGTGTCTATGGATGAAATGTAATTTTCCATGTCTGCTCAAAACCAATGAAACAGTCCCGTATTCGTGAAACGAAGGAAGCAAGTGCAATTTAATCGAAGGCAGCAACAACTCACCATTCACCCATTCGCACTGCAATTGGTATCTTGCATGGTTTCGTTTCTTCGATGATAAGTTCAATATTCAAGTATGATTCTGCAGATCCACGTACTACAGCTATTCTAATTAATAAATTTCAATACACGCTACTTCTTTGTTATAAAATAATTTTACATCTCTGCTTTCAATGCTTAAAAACTGTTTATGTAAATGGGACCCGAGCGTAGTTACCTCCTCGTGGTGGGTCCCGGTAATTGGTATCGTTTTCCAAATAATAATACACCACGTACTATTTTGAATATTAGTATTATTATCTGAAAAACGATATCAAGCTAAAAACTCCTTGAATATAGTCTGGTCTTGATCATCCAAAATAGTTTTGGAGATCTAGACTGGACTAATACCCCCCCCCCCCCACGCGGGGGCATCGCGCGACATCGTGGGACATCGTGGGACACCGTGGGATGCGTGCGTTTTAGCCTTAATTAATCATAAGATAGATACCTATGTTATGTGCATTGTGAGTTCATTCCGTACAAAGATACTTATCCATATTGGAATGAAAAATATAAATCTCGTCGCTCTTGATCCCCTCGCTTACCACATTGGAAAAATTGTTCCCGCGATTTATCGGTTCGCGATCGCTCAGTTCTTTCAAACTGCGGCGTTACGTACTCGCTCGCGCGTATCCCGGGTACGTGCGGGTCAACGTGCACTGGACAACTCTTTGGATTCATAGGTCGCCCAAGGATACCTTTTGTCTTGGTGACTACTCGACCACTGCTCGTCGTTTGCCTCGAACCGCGGGCGTTGTCATCACGCTGGTGATACCTGTGAATCTGTTGACAATCGAGTCACAGGTTCGCAATCCTGTCCGATTGGTACTTCGGTACTTGGACAGGGACCTGCATTTCACGTCCTCCGTAATTCTGATCGAACCCGTGGGGGTGGACCCCACTGTTCAGTTGGGGCCTTGCCTTCGTAATCCTGTTCAGCGGTCCCTCCCCGAGTTCAATATGTTCAGTTGGAGTGTGTTAAATCGCAGGCCCATTTGCTGGACACTGGTATCATCGGTAAGTGCCATCGACCGTGATAAGATCCAAACGACGTGACAGGAATCGAGCGAAGGTCAATGCTTGGGCTTCCACCGAACCTTAGGGTTATCTGGTGCACGGGGTACGTCACGTAGGTTTGTTAGTTCTTTCGCGAGATCGCGATTACTTTCGTTCCGGGCGATCCGCGGTTTTTCTTCCATAGTCTGATTTTAGGGCTCCTTTTCCATAATAGCCTCATTTCTTTTCTTTCGTTCCAAGTTAGACAAATGTATCTTTGATACGGAATGTTGCCAATAGGGTTGCGAATTATTGTACGATGTTTGTATTGATCGATGTAATTGTTGTGTGTGAGATACATGTTGCGTTGTGTGGGAGATAGATATTGCGTCGCGTAAGCTTTGTTTTACGTTTGTAAAGATTCGTGAAACCGCTGCGTTGGAGATATATGTTTCGCAGTTAGGCTACGAAACAGCTATCTCTTTACGCAGGCCCATGATCACGTAAAGTCAGAACTCGACATTCTTGCTAACAGGTTGAATGTCAAGACCGATGCATAATGTTAAATACATCATGGGCGGATCTCGTGCGTAGTCACCTCCTCGTGGTGAGACCTGGTAATTGGCATCGTTTTCCAAAAATTAATCAGTTGATTAATCTTTGGAAAACGATACCAAGCGAAGAACTACGCACCAGCCCAGTTTGGGTCACCAAAAGCCGCGAAAAGAATTTTGCATGATCTAGACTGGACTGCAACGTGGGACAACATTTTACAGCGTTGGACTCCGTGGGACAGCTTTCAACAACGTTGTGGAGAGTTGGAAAACCATTCGACTGGGTTGGACATCGTTGGAGAGCGTTCCACAACGTTCTGGAGTGTTGGAAAATAATTCTTCGGGATTGGACATCGTTGGAGAGCCTTCCACATCGTTGTGGAGGGTTGGAAAATCATTCTACGTAATTGGAAATCGTTGGATAGCCTTCCACAATGTTGTGGTGTGTTGGAAAAGCATTCTACGTGATTGGAAATCGTTGGAGAGCCTTCCACAACGTTGTGCAGGGTTGGAAAATCATTCTACGTAATTGGAAATCGTTGGATAGCCTTCCACAATGTTGTGGTGTGTTGGAAAATCATTCTACGTGATTGGAAATCGTTGTATAGTCTTCCACAACGTTGCGGAGGGTTGGAAAGTCATTCTACGTTATTGGAAATCGTTGGACAGCCTTCCACAACGTAGTGGAGGGTTGGAAAACCATTCTACGTGATCGCAAATGGTTGGAGGGCATCCACAATGTTGTGGAGGGTTGGAAAACCATTCTACGAGATTCGACATCGTTTTTTTTTTTTTTTAATTTTATTTTGGTTATTTTACAATTTGTCCTTGCGGACATTTGGTAAAGTGTTATATCTTGTTGGTGAAGAAAAAAAAAATATATAAATAAAAAATAATATAGCATGTGGGCGGCTACCCCCAGCGGGGTGCCAGCTTCGTTTTTTTCTAAGTTATATCTTTTATGAGGTCTATTGGGTGTTTCCTTTTTAGTCTTCTTGCGATGTTTGTTGTGTTGCACGTTTCAGCTGCCAGCTGGTTCGGGTGTGTTTCTATTCTTGTTCTGTATCTTGTTGCGAATCTGGTAATCTCCTCCTTGACCGTTGGTATTCCGAGGTCTTTCCTTATGTCCTCGTTTCTAACGTACCACGGGGCGTTTACCATTGTTCTAAGGATTTTGGCTTGGATTGTTTCTATTTTGTTTATATGGCTCATTGCTGCTGTTCCCCATAGTGGAATTCCGTATGTCCAGATTGACTTTATGATTATTTTGTATATTTTCAGTTTGTTTTCTGTGCTTAGTTTGGATTTTCGGCTTGTTAGCCAGTGCATTTGTCTCCTTGCTATCTGTATCTTGTCTATTATTGATTTGATGTGCTGTTTCCATGTGAAGTGTGTATCTATGTGAAGTCCAAGGTATTTGACTTGCCTTGTTTGTGTTATTTGCGTGCCGTTCAGGAAGATGTTTGGTGTTATCTGTTTGCTCAATGTGAATGTGATGTGGTTGCATTTGTTAGGGTTAGCTTTGATTTGTTTGTCTTGTAGCCACTTTTCCATTTTTGTGATGTGCTCTTGTAGTATTGTGGCTGCTGTTACAGGGTTAGTGTGCCTGACTAGCACGGCTGTGTCGTCCGCGAATGTCAGTATTTTGCTATTGGTAGTTGTTGGAATGTTGGCCGTGTATAGTGTGTATAGTATGGGTCCTAGGACGCTTCCTTGTGGAACACCTGCTTTGATGTCTTTTGCTTCGGAGTGTGCGTCCTTGATTTTTACTGTGAAGGTTCTGTTGCTTATGTATGATTTTATTATTTGGTATATTTTTTCCGGGAATTGTTTCTTGATTGTTTGTATTAGGCTTTCGTGGTTTATTTTGTCGAAAGCTTCCTCTATGTCCATGAATAGGGCTGTACAATATTGTTTGTTTTCTATTGTGTGTATTATTTCGTTGACAAGCCTGTGCATTTGTTCTATGGTGGAGTGTTTATTTCTGAATCCAAATTGATGGTCTGGTATTAGTTTTTCATTCTCTATTATTGGTTTTAGTCGGGCGTATATTACTTTTTCTAGTATTTTGGAGAGCACGGGGAGTAGTGATATTGGTCTGTAGGATGTTGCTTCATGTGGGTCTTTGCCTGGTTTGGGTAACATTATGATTTGTGCCTCCATAATGTAGGATGATATTGTATTCTTAGTATTGCATTGAATATTATTGTAATTAGCCGTATCGCTTTTGGAGGGAGGTTTTTCAATATTTTGCCATTGATTAGATCGATTCCTGGTGCTTTGTTGTTTTTTGTTTTTTCTATTATGTTTCTTATTTCTTGTGCTGTTGTTTTGGGTATGGTGTATTGCTTGTCGATTGCAGTGCTAGTGGCTATCGCGTCGTCGTCCATATGGCTGTTCTGGTTGCTGTTATTGATGTTGTGTGGTGTAAATGTGTTGCATAGGTGGATGGAAAATTCTTCGGCTTGCTCTTCGTTGCTTCTTGCCCATGTGTTGTCTGCTTTTCTGATTGCTGGGGCTGGTTTTATCGCCTTCTTTATTTTTTTTTTTGTGGTTTTCCATAGTGAGTAGTTGTAGTTCTCGTGTGCAGATAGTGACTCTATGAACTTTGTGAATTCTTCGTTCTTGTGCTCTTTTATTTCGTTTTTTATTTCCTTTGCGAGTTTGTTTAGGTGTTTTTTGTTTTCTTTTGTTCTATGTTTTTGCCATTTTGCTTTCGCTTTTCTTTTATCTCTAATTTTTTCGAGGATGTCTGATGGGATTTGTTTTGTTGGTCTAGTGGTAGTTGCTGGTTTTGTGGTTGCCCGTGCTGCCTCTTGTATAGTTTTTGTAAGTGTTGTTACAGCTTGTTCGATGTGTTGGGGCGTTTTCAGTGGGATGTTGCAGTTGATTTTGCTTTCAATTATTTCTTTGAAGGTTTGCCAATTAGTGGATTTCTTGCATAGCGTCTCTGAGTTGTCGTAGAGTATTGGCTTGTTTCTGTATGTTATTATTATGGGTGTATGGTCGGAGCTAAGCTCGAGGCTGGATGCTATATTTATTTTATTTCCGTTTAATCCCTTTGTGACTGCAAAGTCGAGTAGGTCAGGGATTTTGCTCAGGTCTGTCGGCCAGTATGTCGGTCTTCCTGTGGATAATATATTGAGATTGTTTTTCCTGATGTGTTTTTCCAGGGTTCTGCCTCGAGGTGTAGTGATTCTTGATCCCCATGTTGTGTGCTTTGAGTTGTAGTCTCCTGCTGCGATAAACTTGTCGCCTAGTTGTTGGAAGTATTCTTCCCACATTTGTGCTATAATTTTGTGTCGCGGTGGTGCATATACTGCTGACAGCTGTAGACGGTTGCTGCTAGTTTGTACGGTAACGGTAGTTGCTTGTATGTGTTCTTTACTAACTTGGCTGTGTAGGTGGTGTTTAATGTCGTTTCTTATTATCACTGCGGTTCCTCCGTGTGCTTTTCCTGAGGGGTGCTTGGTATCGTATATGGTATAGTGCGGTATTTTTGTGTAGCTTTTTGTTGTGAAATGCGTCTCCGATACGATTAGTATGTCTATGTTGTTGTGGTATAGGAATGCTTTGGTTTCAATGGCCCTTTGTTGTAGACCGTTAGAGTTCCAGGCAGCTATTTTTAGTATGTCCGTTTTTACTTTTTGCTTAGCATGGTTGTTATCAGTTGTATCGTAGCTGTGATTTGTAATGATTGCTGTTTGAATGCTTCGTTTAGTTCGCTTATCGTTCTTGTTAACATGTCGGTGCTTTTGATGGATTGTTTTAATAGTTCTTTTATTTCTGTAGCGTCGTTGGTGTTGTTGTTGTGGTTTTGGTTGGCTACGGGTGTTACTTCCTTGGTTGCTTGCGCGTAGCTTCGACTGCCAGTGGTGTTGATATTGTTGTGGTTGTTGTTCATTACGTACTGTACTTTAATTGGTGTTTCAGCTTCTGCCCTGTCTTGTTGTGTGTGGTGGTAGTTATATGTCCTGCTTCTAAACGGCGGAAACAATTTATGTTGGAGTATTTTTCTGGCTGGGCAGCCTTTGTAGCTGGCTGGGTGGTTTCCGTTGCAGTTGTAGCACTTTACCTCGTTTATTTTTCCCGTATATGGGCAGTAAGTTGTCAGGTGCTTTTCTGCGCATTTGACGCACACCGGGTTTCTGTTGCAGTAATTTTTTGTGTGCCCATATTGTTGGCACCGCATGCATTGAGGTATGTCTTTTTTTTGTCTGGGTGGTTCAACTGTGATTATTGTGTTTAAGATTTGTTTAATGTCATAGATTTCCTTGTTGTTTTTGTTCGGTTCTAGTTCTATTAGGAACAGCGGTAGTGGTTGTTTGGTACCAAATCTCGTTATGTTGTTTATTGCTCTTACCTGGTGTCCGACTTTGGCTAGTTCGTCGCATATGTTGCTTGTGTTTGTTCTTGGGTGTAATCCTCTGATTACTACCTTGTAGCTTTTATCCGATTTCAATTGGTAGGTGTGGTACCCGGCGTTTTTTTCTTTTAGCACTTTTACCACTTTTCTGTAGGTTTCTGGGGCGTTGATTAGCACTTTTACCTGGTCCAGTTTTAATTGTTTTATTGAGTAGTTTTCTTTGCCTGCCGTATTGTTTAGCAGTTCGAGGAGGGGGTCTGTTACTTGCCCATCGATGTATATTGGTGGTGGTTTGGCGTTGTGTTTTGGTTTTTCCGTTGTTTCTGGTTCCTTCTCTTGTGGTAGTATGCTGAAGGGGTTTTGTAGTGAGATTTCTTGGAGCCACTGCTTACTTTCTGTTTCTGCAGCCCTCCTAGTATTTGCGTTTGTTGTATTTTTTCTTCTTTTGCTGGGTTAGATCGGGTAAGATGTAAAAATAATTTCTGTAAGTCTCACGTGTTGTTAATGGTGATAAATAAATATATACTAGATAACTGTAGACTACAGTTATTCCAACACAATCACCCCTATTATCGTAACTGAAATCAGGGGATCGCCCTGCTCGCGGTGTCGATTCGTACTTCGTAACGGGAATTTACGACTCCTGTTGACGCGTCTCAAAGCGAACGCGTCTCCCCGCGACTGGACGAAAATACAATTTCCTTAAGTTAACTTATGCTGTTTATGATATTGCAAAGAAATAAATCATAATATATTCATTAATTAAACAAAGAAATGCTATTACTTGTAAGAACCTATAGTGACTGGCGAGAAATATCACAATTATAGTTTATATTTGGAATTTATTTCACAACAAATACACAGAGCTACATGATAAACAACAGAAAAAATATATAAATTTACTAACTTTTAAATCTTACTTATTAAATATAATCATATCTATACATCGAGTAACACGACATGTATCTATATATCTATTCTACGTATCTATGTGTAACAACAACAATTGTCTAACAAATTTTCAAAGCGTTGATAATTGAAATGATAAAAACTTTCTACTTTTAATACTAGATCAACCAAATTTAGATACGTTAATGAAAGAAGAATTTTGAAAATCAATTAAGGGATATGATACATAACAATAGATACAATAGAGAACAATTGCAACATGATAGAAATTGATACAGTGTTTAACAATGTTTTAAATACATTTCATTATCGGAAATTAATTGTCCCACTGTCGGCCGGGTGCAATCAATATCAGCACAAAGTCTTCTGCCGCTGTACCGTCGATACCATTATACAAGTGTATATGGTGCTCCTCTTCTTCGCCGATAGTCGGCATTCTCATTATCGGCCGTCTGGTACGTTGTTGAAATCTCTGTTTGGGTCGAATGTAAAATTAAATACCATTATTCATTATTCCTTTAACTATCGTTAAAGCATATAAATGATAATATACGAAATGATATTCTATCTAAATTAATTTTCTTTTAAAGAAATTTTTTCTGTAAATATATGTGTATAATAAGTATATTTCCAAAACTTATATTCATTCCACATATATTTTTGTTTTTATATTTAATTATTTAAAAGATCAAAAAATACTAAATAGTTAACTGATTAACTGAATTGATTTGTAAATGACAATTCTATGTGCCTATTCTTATTCCTTGCAGTAATGAAAATACAACAATTTTGTATGTTATTTTCATTGGTCTGTTTTTAAGAAATAATAAATATAATGGTAGTATGGTAGGATAGGAGAGTTTGTGCCATTACATTATTGGTTTTGAATTTCTTCCGAAGATATAAAGCTTTAAATTGCAAAAATAATAGTAAATTATGCAGAATAAAATTTGATGAAAATTTGATGTATAGTTCTAGAAATTTCGCGATAGCTGGATCAGAGAGCATTGTAGTTTCGAAGAAGATACAAGAAAAATTTTGAAGTGACATATCTCTTAAATGAATTTCACCTCTATTAAATCTGATGGTTTAATTATATGACAATTATTTTCTCAATGAATTCAAATAAATACAATGGCCATGACAAGTATTGACACATACTCTCATTTTTAAATGAAACGTTTAAATGACATACGAGTCGTATGAAATAGCCACAGTAAGTAGGGGATTAACCATTTTCCATGGAATTTCAACAATCTTAAGAACACTTACGTATCAAATCAAGTACAAAAGGAATCTTAAGAAATAGAATTCGCTACGTTTCGCTTTCACAAATATTGAAATCTGCCAAAAAAGATTTCGAAAGAGCAATTAGGAGCGACAAGAACGGTTCAAGAATTTTTTCCGTGGTTACGCATATAATTATATATGGAAAGGGAAACGGCAGAAATCGATGTCAAAGATACTGATGGCTATTTTTACACGGCGATACTTATCTTCTAGCGTGAAGGATGACGAATGAAATACCTACTTCGTGCAATGGATGAGGGTATTGCCAGCTTCGTGATATAACAGCGGAAGTTCTACGAGATGGTCGAGCCATGGGCATCGGTTCATCGCTGTACGTCAGTTCATCGCTGGGCGTCAGATCATCGCTGGGCGTCGGTTCAGCGATGAGCGTCGATTTAAGTAAGGTCGAGCCGTAAGTAGCCGAGAAGGGTCGTGGGAGAGGATTCGGCCTCACCTGCATAAGCGGCTGCACCAAGCAAGGCGGTTGAATACCCGGCATCTCGCTGTGCTGGACCACGTCATGCATCTCGATTTCGTCATTGTTTGCTACGTCGTCGATTGTCTCCATTTGGAAACAGCTGTGCACCCTCCGATGCAAAGTTACATAAAAGTGGCAGCTAAACAGTACCAGGATGAAGTCTGCCAATACCTCACTGATGCTAAGGATTAACACGAACCAGCTATAGCTTCCAGAGTCTGTATTCTATAAAAAGACAATGGTTCGTAGACATTTATCAATTTATCATTTATCAATTTGTCATTTATCAATTTTGATAAATAACAAGAGATGTAAAAGCGTGGCGGGCGTGGATATGTGCCTGGTGACCTTACATCGCTGGCAGGGGATACATTGCCGTGCCCTGTTTCGACAATGCTTGTTTATCGACGGCCAAACGAAACGCGTCGTCACCAAATTTTGCGTGGTGCGTATCCCTGGATGGGAAAGCCCGTGTAACGAATCAAATACATTGTATCGCAGAGATTTCGGAACATACGGTCACACAGTTTCACAAGCTATATCACAGTATATTTGTACGGCTTGGTCGGTAAATTGTAAAAATTCAGTTGAAACTCATAATTCTTTATTTCAATGATACATACAAAAGATTAAGTTTTGCATGGGAACCAATAAAGGAGTCGACAGAAGAAGAAGTAGATACAATTCTATGTGAAAACCATAACGAAACTATAGGACACCTGGGAGTACAAAAAACTTATCAAAGAATTGAAGAAAAATAGAAAATACCAGGATTAATGGAAAGGGTAGAGACTTGTATCAAAAATTGCGATGCATGTCAGAAGGAAAATCTAACACGAATTGGACTCAAGGAAATGCCAGTCATTTCAGATACACCTTTGCAAACAAACGATAAAATAGCAACGTTTAATATTTGTGTAAACAGTGCATTTCTCATATCTCATTCCGATTTGCCTCAATTTGCTACATTTCACGCAGAGATGCTTTGAGAGGACCGAACCTTTATTTGCTATAATAGTCTTTTCTGATTTATTTTACATTTGCGTCTTAACGTGCTGTGTAATCTGTAATTTGCAATACAAATATATACCGGGATATTTGACCATTTTCTTATGCGGAACGGATAGGGGCTATTGCCGGTGATAAGAAATCAGCGAGAATGTACGGAACTTTCAGTTACCACAGCAAACCATAATTCGATCGAAAATTTCCTGTAGCTTGGAATTAATTTTGGATGAATACATTCCCGTCGCGTAAATGAGGAGGCCATTGGCAAATACTAACGCGCATAGGTTAAAGTCGCTATTCAGATGGAAGAGGCTCGAAACACGACTAAAATACAAATTGAACAGGATGGAGGTGTTGAACGTTCCCTGTTGCAGACCGTTATTCACTCCGAAGACGATATTCGAGCTTGACATCCAATGAGACACATTTCGAAGATTGTGGACCAAATCACCTGAACTGCATGTTTAAAGAAAACGTATCGTATCAGCTTTTATAGCAAACCGCTCGATCGAAACATGTCAAAATCCCTTTCCAGGACTATGAGTAGAGTTTTGCTACCAGCAGACGCCTGTCACGAATTTTATTATGGCGTGGACCTTACTGTATTTGACCCGGAAGCCAAATTGCTGATCGAGAGGAATGGCAGCCTCTTTACAATGAAACGGTATAAGTCTCTGTATCACACTCTCAAAGACCTTACTAATGGATACTCTGCAAACAGCTAACTCATTGATCTGTACCTGGCTGGATTTGGTTTGTTGGTTTGTTCTTATCCTTCCCCAGCAAGGGAACTACTTTCCCCATCTTCCATATCTTAAAAAAGTATGCTGGTATCAGAGATCATTGAGCATCAAGGAGAAGAAGAATGTGCATCTTTACGGGAGCTATAGCTATATTGGTACTGCGTTGAAGATATCGAAGCCTGATAACCTATCCCATTCAGCAACTTAAATTGAATCGTTAACGAATCTACCGATGTGAAATAATTCTCTGAGACATCGGAGCCGGAGCGGTTACTAGCCCTGTTTCCTCAGGTGAAGGTACAGACCCTGTTCCAGCGGCTCAACGAAAATCTGCATTTTCAAGATTATGAAATTTGGGAATCTGAGAAGATCATCATACACATTTCGGCGCACACTTCCAAAATTTGTCCCCAGTAGTCTTGTGGGATTCACGAAACTTTTCGCGCGGTAGAAAGGAGACCGGATAAAGAATGCTTCGCTACATACAAATAACAAGTGCTGTTGGAACGAGTGATAAAAGTTTAACAAGTTTGAAGTGATGAAATAGCACGCAAGCACAATACTAATTAAAGACCTGTACAAAGAACAGTTTATAACTTGAAAGGAAGAAACGACACAAGATCGTGAATAACAGAAGCACGTGTTGCGTAGACGTTTATTCTTATTCTTGGCATGTCATCGCGTTACTAGTAAGTTCTGGGAAGCCGGCGGTACCGGAGACGTCACGAAGTGGACTTATTTGTCGACTTGGTACCAGTAACGATGTATCTTCTGTTCTGTCATACGAGGAGGTTATTCAATTATGGAAGACGGTAAGAATCGTCCGAAGAAAATTTGAGGGCGCCGATCAAGAGGTATAGCATTCGTCTTACTTGCGGAAACGTGGTTTTGGAATCTTTAATTCTCTGAGTGCAGAGAACTCGGGATCTATCAGAGGCCTTACTGATAAGCATTTTTATGGCTCTATATCCCTTGCCGTGTTCGATGACCGATGGGATAGAGTAACATAGAGTGCCGAAGCGCTTCTTCAGCCGATTTAAGGTGCGGAAGATTCGGTGTTTGTCTTGTAGCAATTTTAAAGATTATTATTATTTATGGTCTGGAGAACGATCTCTATGTTGTTACTGTTGTCTCAGTGGTCTTATCCCCGTGGGCAAAGATATCAAATTCTGACAGTTCGATGCATTGGCATTTTATTTTCAATATTTACAACATTTTTTAATACTCGAATAACATTCTTCCTCGTTTCATAAACATATTGTATCGGTTCTTTTGAACACTCACTTCGATCGTTTTCACTTTTCGGTTCTGGAAACACTCCACACTACACGCGACAAACAAACTCACGTCAGACATCTGCTGGGCACTAAACGCAAAACAACGAGTAGCCGCCTGCTTAATAGATCTCGAAAAAGCCTTCGACACAGTCTGGATCACAGGCCTCATTTATAAATTAATAAAAAAAAACTTCCCGAGATACTTAATCAAAATAATATGGGACATGATTACAAACAGAACATTCCTAATGACCGAGGGTTCCCATACATCGAACAAAGAATTCACCATAAAAAACGGACTCCAACAAGGAACTGTAAACTCCCCGCTACTCTTCAACATATACAACAGTGACATATTAAACCTGTTCGACATGAACAAATCTACCCACAAACGCTCCATAGCCTTCGCAGACGACCTAATCATCTACGTAACAGGCCGCAAAACTAAAACAATAAACACAGACCTCCAAGAACTATTCGACAAAATCAATGATTACTACCACACATGGAAACTAAGAATCAACGCAAACAAATGCGAAAGCATACTGTTCAAACCCAAAACCAGCGAAATCGGCCCAGCAGAAAGAAAACACTGCAAAAATTTCCAATTAAAAGAAAAGTCATCCGAAGAGACAATCATACCACACAAAAACTGCGTAAAGTACCTAGGCATAAACATAGATGACAAACTAAATTACAAACAACACATAGAAACCCAACTCGCCAAGGCCAATAAAGCATTCTGGAGAGCAAAGAGACTATTTTACTCGAAACATCTCAAGAATAATGTAAAAACATTATGCTACCAAGCTCTAATTAGACCAATTATAACATACGGTTGCCCAATCTGGTACAACATACCAGCATCGCTAATGGAGAGAATCCGCGTTTTCGAAAGAAAATGCATTAGAGCTTGCCAAAATGCGTACAGATCCGAACAGAGCGGATACAAAAAATATATAAAAAACAAAAAAATCTACGACCTA
Source organism: Bombus pascuorum (assembly GCF_905332965.1). NCBI lineage: Eukaryota > Metazoa > Arthropoda > Insecta > Hymenoptera > Apidae > Bombus > Bombus pascuorum. Next base: position 281,560 of record NW_026869752.1, on the reverse strand, counting down.
GCCAACATTCACCGCATTGACTGTCACATACTAAAACTAGCAAGAAATCATTTCGCACAAGCGTCAAAAATAAAAGAAAACAGCCTAATCTTCAGCGGCTTATACCCAAACGTACTATATTACAAAAAGACAATGACAACAGGCTACATCCCCCCAGAAGCGTTCCTATACCTAGACGAAAAAAATTACCTCCAAAACCAAAACAATATCCCGATAATTTTCCACATAAAAAGAAAAATAGGGATAAAAACAATACTCTACGAGGAAAACTTAAACGGACTGACTGCAGACACCAGGTGGAGGTACAACATGGCCCTCCCCCAAAAAGACACTAAAGACAAACACAGAAGAAACACAAAAAAATATTGGTGGATTCCAAACCCATAAGAAAATATAAGTGAAAACTACCAATTCGACAAAAAAACCATTCCTACCACCGTGTAACCTAGATGTAAGTACTGTAAATATGTAAATACTATAATCATTGTAAATAATATAATTTAACACCCCCCTCCCCTTCTCTCTCAGCCCCCCCCCAAAATCCCACAACGCATAAAAGTAATACACTGAGGAGTCCTGTTTTGCGGCCAAGTTTCAGGACAAAATACAACACACACAAGAATACACAAAAATCACGCACCAATGCGACTTAAACCCAAAAAAACAAAAAAATAAACGCAAAAACCGAAAATCCACGACACATATTAGACCATGGCTACGTCGTACCGACGCGTATCGGTACTTTTGCCTAAACACACTATACTCAATTCATTGTTTATTGTGAATCTCAAAAATGTACAAAAAATCAAATATTGGCTAAATAAACTATTAAAAAAAAAAAAAAAAAAAAAAACTTTTCGGTTCTGGAAGTTGAGGCGATGATGTAAATTTCATGTGCGGTATGGGTACTGAAATTTGTGGATTTTGCAGGGATAAATTGTAAAATGGTTTGTGTTTAAATCTTTTTCCATCCCTTTCATATAGTGCCTGCATAAAATATGTGCATCTCAGTTATAATATATTCATGTAATAAATTCAGTTTTTTTTTTTTTTTTTTATATATATGGTTTATTTTGGTTTTTACAATTTGTCATGAAGGACATTTGGTAAAGTGTTATATCTCATTGGTAATAAAAAAAATAAAATAAAAATAAATATAGCATGTGGGTGGCTACCCTCAGCAGGGTGCCAACTTCGTGTTTTCTAAGTTATATCTTTTATGATAAATTCAGTTTGTTAAAAATAATGTGTTTGTCAAAATTTGACATACCTGACCACAGCGATAATACATGCTACCACTGCCACGGCAAAATGATGTTTTGAATACTTCTTCTTCGTAGATAGATACATGAACGTATAAATAAGGAAACAACTGTGCCCAAAATAGATCTTCTACTTCTTGGAATGTCTTAGATCCGAAAAATTCGTGAGTCCAACCTGGACCAAAAAGTGCAACAGAAAGTCCTTCGTGTCGTATTTTTTGTAAAGCCTGTAGATTATAATGGTTTAATGAAATATTAAACGATATTATATTATATGCTACAATAAAATAAGTAATATTGTAATTACATATGATGAATTAAATCCACCACCGCCAGGACAACCTCTACCTCAAACATCAACTCCTACATATATATCATGAATATCTCGACTGTGAGTTTTTGCTAGTGCCAAACTGTTTTTCAATTTTGATTTCGTCCAGTTATAATTCAAGTAAATGGCATCGCAGTTTAAAAAGAAATCTCTGAAATATTGTACTTAGAACATTCAATAAAATTTACAAACAGAAACAATTGTAAAAGTATAAGAGTGTAATAAGCTTACATGTTTTTACTGTTAAGCTCATTTTGCCAATTTAATTTTCCTTCATTGGTTACGCTATCGTACCATATAATTTCAGAATTTCTAATTGCTTCATGAATATTTTCTGTTAGATATTTTACAAAATAAATTAAATTATTAACTTGCTCACTTTTAATGGTATTTTCAATATTTAATAACCAGCCATCAAACTTATAAAATTTTGCAACAAGTATTAGTGCATCTGCAAATCTTCTTACTTCTTCATGAGATTCAAGTATAACATCCCAGATACCTTCTCTTTCCGTAATTACAGTACCAAGAACTTTTACACCATGATTATGTGCTGCATTAATCCATCCAAAAGGGGGCACAGTTATGAAATGATGACTAAAATACACAAAAGTGTCAATAACACTCCAGTGATAAAATAGGTAAGAACCATAAGATTCTGATCCATATATAAATCTGAAAAATCACGGGTATATTATGTATAATATATGAATTAATAAATATAGTGATTTCTATTACCTGTCTTCTAGGTAGCCACCTTTCATATCATGACAGAGCAACGTTTTCGGATGTACTTCTCTATCCAATTTTTCTAACCGCGTTCTTCCTGCGCTTATTTCTAAACCACTGTACACATAATCAGTTGAATCTCGTAGTTCTCCAATTTCTGGCCATGGTTTCAAGTTACCCACGTTATCGAATAATTCTTTTAAGTTTTTGAAAGGTTGTGACTCTGTAACTTCCGTCCTCATCTCTCTGAATTATACTGTTCCACAGATCACTTTCAAATAGTTTTTAATTCATTAACTCAAACAAAGGTTTCTCTTCTTATTTTGGTTCACCGGAAACTTGTATATACATGCGAAGCAGATAGTGTTCCCATCTAACAGAACTGGCATATCAAATTACGTCTCATGATATAATACCATTATCTACCAACTGCTAATGGGCAAAAAGATGTTCATTTCTCTATCAAACAAAGTATACAAAATAAAATTATGAATTTATAATGCTCCTACATCAATGTTTATATGATTGTTTCGACTTTGAAAGTAATATTCTTATTTACGCAAGTATATATTCTTTAATATTTTGCAAAAATTATACCGAAACAAACAATTTGGAATAAACATAACTAAGTAAATACTTTAACTTTTTTTATATTTAATTAAATATTTTATTTGATTTGAGTAGAATTTAACACCTAACCTTTACGTTTAAAATATTACTCTTTCTCATTCTCTCTTTCAATGTTATTTCTTCTGCTTCCGTTTTATGATATTTATGACATTTCTTAGTTCAGATATAAGTAACTTTTTCGTAATTTATAAAAAATGACACTCTTTTTAATTATCCTACACTATTAATCCATTACATGTCTTGTTGTAATTTAACTTTTAGCAACTTAAGATATGTGCATGTACAGAGTAATTTTCTTCCTAAGAATAATCATTTAATATTACGATGGCGCCCGTCAGATCGCTGATTCGGTGCGGAGAACTTCGGAGAAGTTGGTGGGCCCATATCTGTCAAGACCACTCACCTCACCTTCACGTGGAGCTCCCCGTCGTCCTGCATCGTTTCCGACCGGGGTAGGGTGCGAAAGAGTGAGTGGCAAAGAAACGAGGGCATGGCTCGTTAACCAT